>NC_074716.1:52368948-52547106 GCF_947242115.1 Biomphalaria glabrata | reverse complement strand
GAGAGAGAGTAAGTGAGAGAGAGAGTTAGAGAGAGAGAGAGTTAGAGAGAGAGAGAGAAGGTTAGATAGAGAGAGAGTGAGAGAGAGAGAGAGTGAGTGAGAGAGAGAGTTAGAGAGAGAGTTAGAGAGAGAGAGAGTTAGAGAGAGAGAGAGAGAGAGAGTTAGAGAGAGAGACAGAAAGAAACCAAGAAGAAAACAAAGCATGAGAAAAAGAAGAGATAAAAGAGAGAGAGAAGAAGAGAGAAAAAGAAGAGAGAAAGGGGAGAGAGAAGAAAAGAGAAAAGGGAGAGAGAAAAAGGAGAGAGAAAAGAGAGAGGGGTGAGAGAGTAAGAGACATTACCATTTATTTCATTACCCAGGTTACCCACACACACTTTCCTGCGCCCACACAAACTCTTTAATACACTTTTCTCACACATTTTCGCACATCCATTCTCATACACACTCCCCACAAAAACACTCACACCAGCAGTTATCCCAACTTTCTAAACATTTTAGTTTTTGTGTGAGTGTTTTTGTTTTTTTTTTACTTCATTGTTTCGTTGGTTTGTTGGATTTTTTGTTTTTAATCTATCCTACTTTCGTTTCTTTGCTCATAGTCCGGGGTTCGAACCCTTATGTTTCTACCCCAACCACCACAGTTCTAAACATTGATAAGAAAAAAAAAACACTTAAAGATTGTTTCACAAAACTGAGTAGAATTAATTTGGTTTCAATATTTGTTTTAGTTTAAAACACTAATAAAGTTTTATTTAAAAAACAGTAATTTATTTAAAGTTCTCTCTTTCTTTCTATAAAAAAAGGATGAAAATTTGGATATAAATTCCACCAAATGTTTTTCATGAAATTTTTTTTTTGCATAATTTCCCACCCCCCTCCCCCAGCCCTTACTCTCATAAAAAAAAAGTGGATGTCAGGTCTCTGGCATGCGCTAAAGTCACGATGGTCCCCAAAGGTACCCGCAGCCCTCTCCCGCGTTAATATTTCATAATATCAAAATATTCTAAATAGGCCAAATTCATGCCTAATTTGTAATACTTAAAAACAATGGTAAATAAAAATAAATTTACTAGAGATTGAGTTTTTTTATATATATATTATAAAAAAATTAATCTTTTTTTTAATCAGAGTATCTATAGTTCTATACATTTGATACCCCGTCTTTTTTTTTT
This sequence comes from Biomphalaria glabrata, assembly GCF_947242115.1. Taxonomy (NCBI): domain Eukaryota; kingdom Metazoa; phylum Mollusca; class Gastropoda; family Planorbidae; genus Biomphalaria; species Biomphalaria glabrata. Next base: position 52,545,934 of record NC_074716.1, on the reverse strand, counting down.
CTTACTAGAGATATTACATGAAGTTTTATTCAAATAGCCAAAACCAAATATTTTCTCATTTCCATGTAACATCGTATCACTTTGTAGATTAGACTAGTTGGTAAATTGCAATATAGAGAAGGATACCTCTGCCTTACCAATCCTGTTTGGCATCGTTACTTTAACAGTCTACCAGCGAGTCAAAATGCCCTGCTAATGTCCACTACAACTTGTGAGTCTGTTGAAGCAGAGGCGCGAGCCCGGAGATCAATGAAGCTTCCACTGCATCTCAATCCCAATCGATAATCCTCCCTGGGAGACCAGCTCTGGCCTCTGATTGGTCGGTTCTGGCACTGTCATCTCACTAGACCAGACCCGTTGATTCTGAGGGACAGCATTTCTAGGCGGGATCTTGTCTCATTAAATAGTCAGTTGGTTCGGTGGAATTTGGACAGCTCTGGAATCTTCGAGGTGTGTGTTTTTTTTTAATTCTTTCTATACTGAAACTGCCGTTTGGATGGTGTCTTAAGTGAAATAATGATAGATATCTAGATCGTCGTTCTGAAAGAGAATTCTCAACATTGAGGTGAAATGAAACACATTTTATTTTGTTTATTTTATACAGGTCCAACTTTTTGATCTGTTTACTAGCTCTGATCAAGAGGCGGAAGTTTAACATAGGACGTAATATTACTTGCTTTTAAGTTTGTTAATTGACATTTTTTTTAGAATCGCAAGTTTTCGCTTTGATGGATAGGCTGGTGACGAAAAGAGGCAGTTAATCTTTTTAAGCGGTGGCTGAGTGGCAAAGCGCTTGGCTTCCGAACCAGGAGTCCCGGGTTCGAATCCTGCTAAAAACTGTTGTTTTTTTTTAAATTTCGGGATCTTTGACGGTTGATCATTGTGCTGGCCACATGACAGCCTCGTTAAACGTAGGCCCCAGAAACAGAAAACCTTTACATCAACTGCCCTATAGATCACAAGGTCTGAAAGGGGAACTAGCTTAATAATACATTATTTAAAAAAAATGCTATCAAGATCATTTTGAAATCGTTGCAAAGATCATTAAAGGTCATTTAGCACAACGCTGCTGTGATCAGGTACGATTTATTCATGCTCTCTCACTTGACCCTTGAGTTGTGTCGTGAGAATGATTTGACATTCCATTTGATTTTCTTGGAATGATGCCGCCCACAGTTACAAGAAACAATCCTCGTTGATTAGGTAAATGTTATGAAAATTATATTCTGTATCGGTTATCGTTCTTATGTTTACATGTGCTTGTAACTCGTCCGTAAGAATGTGTTGACGAAATGTGTGTTGTTGTGTTATCATTCAGTGTATTAACTCTTTCTCTCCGTAATTATTTACCACACTCTGGTGGAATCAACGCTGGTATCGTCAGTTAGGAGAGAAAGAGTTAAAGCCATACTATGCAGACATGGTTTGCGACAGTAACAAATTTACAACCCGATACACAGGGCCGGATTTTGGACTTGACAAGGCTTTAAGCTCGGGGCTGAATATTTACCTATGGGCAATAAAGGTTGGAACTTAGGGCTCCCGCTTACTTGGGAGGCCCCAGAAAAGGGTTACAGAAAAGGGTTACAGAAAAGAGTTACAGAAAAGGGTTACAGAAAAGAGTTACGGAAAAGGGTAAAACGTTTGTTTGTAAAATGTTTTACATGTTTCGGATGTTCCTTCAGAGTTGAAGATAATTACTTCCTAGTCCAGACCTCCCGCAGGACGACGGGGGATGGGAGCGGGCAGGGTTTGAACCCGGGACCATCGATAAATCTGAACGACAGTCCAGCGCGCAAACCGCACGACCAGGCAGCCAGAAAAGGGTTACAGAACCATTTTCAATCATTTTGGAGACATAGAAAACGGAAAAATTGCCTTACAAGGGATCTCATATACTTAACTCTTTCTCTCAATTCTAACGTTGATTAGACCCCTGTCACGAGTCGAGTCTGTGACCTATTTCGACCAGTTTCTAGAAGCGAGTTCAAACCAGTGCAAGTGTCCAGCGTAAACAAGTTAATTGTAGGCATCCAAATCAGAGAAGGAGGTTAAGGGAAAAAAATAGCACACGTCAGCTTCTAGAAGGTCAAAGTTACTAAAATAATTAACGGAGAAGGTTCCATGATTCTGGAACGTACGATCAAAGAAAGTATAAATTAGGGGAAAGTCAGTTAGACGGGGTCCTCACATAGTAGAAGTTCTTGTAGAGCGATGGTCCTCGCTTAGTCCTCTCTTAGTAAAGGTTTATTCAAGTTTTGTGATATTAGCGGGTTCATTTAATTAAAGTTGTATTAGTTGAAGTAATATTATAAGTTGAAGTTATACTAAGTGAAGTTTCATGTATCTTTAAGTTTTATTTATGAAGTATCCAGTCAAGTTGTTATTGAATTGAGAAGTTAATTTGATGTGAAAGTTGAAGAAGAGAGATGTTTCTTTCTTCATTTCATTGAATTATCAAGTTTGATAATATAATCCCCGGCAAGTGTGTTCGTCACAACCCCATTAAACTAAATTGATTTTTGGATTTATAAACTTTAATTTGTGTTGTGTAAAAAAAAGAGCATGCATTCCCTTATAATTCGATACGAAATATAACATTTTCTGATAAACAGACAAAAAGTTATTTAAGTTTATTCATAACAGGATAGTGTAATACAATAAGCAAAAGGAATATTTCTATCGGAACAAGGAAAATAATTACGGAGAGAAAGAGTTAATAGCTTAGGGCCATATCAAGTCTAAACCTGCACTGTCTAAGCTCCTTGTAATCAATATTAGGCAATTTATTCTTTTGCTTTTTCTTCAAAATAATGTTTTGAGTGGGGGCCCTAAGGCCTAAGGCGGCCCTAAGGTATAGCTTTTGTTGCCTAAAAGTAAATCCAGCACTGCCGATACGAAACCAGGTCATGATTTATCTACTCTACTGAATCCCAGCGTCGTGTTTATATACATCTACATGACTACATGTGCACATTTTGATTTGGTTTTTCAGAAAATATTTGCATATTATGCAAAATTTAAAAAGCTAGAGAAAGTTGACATATTTTATATTTATTAACTCCTAACCACATAATTGGTTAGTGTGAGAGTATAGAGAAGTTCTGAAAGTAACCTACTTTAAAAAAAAATACATTTCATGAAAAAAAAAAAAAACATGGCGAAAGACAGTGGTGTACCAAGGCCCCCCCCAACCCCTATAAGAATCGATTTTATTTCATTTTAGTCATGTGATTAGTTTTTTAATGCTACTTTAAGATCTGTCTTGACTCTTTTTTTTTAGACCTTATGCTGGGACAAAAACATACAAGAACCTCGTTTTCATTTTAGTGAACACTAAAATAGAAAAAACAAAGAACTTACGCGATTACAATCCGCAATGTTTTTATGCACAGAAATGGGCGATGGAAGAGATAACTTTTTTTATTCAGGGAATTTTCAGGTTGAAATAGAAAAGATAATAAGATGTATTTCAGGTTGAAACAGAAAAGATAATAAGACAAGGAGGTTAGGGCAAGGTTAGGGCAAGGTTAAAGCAAGGTTAAAGCAAGGTTAAAGCAATGTTAAAGCAAGGTTAGAGCAAGGTTAGGACAAGGGCGTGAAAATGTTCATTTCTGAAGTCCGAAACTTAGACAACAAAAACCTAGAAAATAATTTTTTAAAAAGGAAGAAAAAAAATGTATATCTATCAGAACTCCGTGTTAATGCTAGGCCGTTTGTTTTTAACTCCAAACAGTTTGTAAAACGAAACCGATGTAGCTGTTACTTAGTTAATACTTTGCACTCCCAGAGGAGCTTTGGGCCGCAACCGCGCCTCTCCACCGAACTCGGTTCTGAGCAGCTTTCTTCATCCATGTCACAGTAACCTCAGCTTCACTGATGACTGACCTCTTCCAGGTTTTCTTGGGTCTGCCCACTTTCCTTTTTCCTTGTGGGTTCCAGTCAAGTGCCTGCCTTGCAACATTGGTAGCTGGTTTTCGCCGGGTGTGTCCTATCCAGCTCCACTTTCGCTTTTTGATATCTTTGACGTTTGTCTAGCTCTCTCCCACAACTTTATGGAATATGGAACTTGATTTCAGCTTCTCCACCGAATTCGGTTCTGAGCAACTTTCTTCATTCCAGTACCCTCAGCCTCACTAATGACTGACCTCTTCCAGGTTTGCTTGGGTCTGCCCACTTTCCTCTCTCTTTGCGGATTCCTATCAAGTGCCTGCCTTGCGACATTGGTAGCCGGTTTTCGCAGGCTGTGTCCTATCCAGCTCCACTTTCGCTTTTTGATATCTTTGACGTTTGTCTAGCTCTCCCCCACAACTTTATGGAATATGGAACTTGATTTCAGCTTCTCCACCGAATTCGGTTCTGAGCAACTTTCTTCATTCCAGTACCCTCAGCCTCACTAATGACTGACCTCTTCCAGGTTTGCTTGGGTCTGCCCACTTTCCTCTTTCTTTGCGGATTCCTATCAAGTGCCTGCCTTGCGACATTGGTAGCCGGTTTTCGCAGGCTGTGTCCTATCCAGCTCCACTTTCGCTTTTTGATATCTTTGACGTTTGTCTAGCTCTCTCTCCCACAACTTTATGGAATATGGAACTTGATGTCAGCTTAAATCGAGTTCTTTTTTTAAACAACCTTGAAACTCAAACCTAGAAAAAAAAATTATCTTATCTTATCTTATATAATACAGACGTTACTTCATAAAAGAAGTTGATTACGTCCTACGCGTCTTGCATTCAGTCATGCATATTAACCAATGACTTAAATTCAGCCAAGTCACTGGTTTTCCTGGCTAGCTTCAGACAACCCATTCCATGCTCTAATAGCACTAGGGAAGAAGAAGCACTTGTACAAAATTAGTTTGGATTAGGCATGTATTTAAATCTGTAATAGATCTAGACCAACAACAATACATCTGTGCGATTAATAAAATGTTTACCAATTGTTCTTGTTTAGCGCTATCTTCACTTTTTAGCTGTCTCAATACGATAGGATCCTATCACTTTTCTGAACTAGTTGGGAAAAATGTGGCCGGGGGCGGGTGGTGGGGGAGGTGTGGTGGTGTTTATGACAAGTACTGTAGCGTACAAACGTAAAGTTACTTGATTACAGTAGCGAGGTTGTAACTGTGAACTGTGTGTCGTGACACAACTGTGTGTCGTGACACTTTTACATTTAAGAAGTTGTAACGAAATAATGTGTCGTGACAGTGGCGAGAGGTCCCAACAGACGTTGTTTATGACAAGTACTGTAGCGTACAAACGTAAAGTTACTTGATTACAGTAGCGAGGTTGTAACTGTGAACTGTGTGTCGTGACACAACTGTGTGTCGTGACACTTTTACATTTAAGAAGTTGTAACGAAATAATGTGTCGTGACAGTGGCGAGAGGTCCCAAACAGAGGATTCATATTTTAACTTACATATATATACAAGATAAATCGTTTGTTAGGGGGGGGGTGTTCGGGAGGGGGGGGGGGGGGGCTTTAGTACGTCACTGACCTTCGCCAGTGTTTTTTTTTTTTTTTATCATGAAATGTACCTTTTATTTTTCCTGTAGGTTTTAGGAAACCTCAGAATTCGCGCTATTCAATTTTAGCTTTATCATCATAGGAATCCTTGGGCCTTAGGCCTCTTTTTTTTTTTAGGGGGGGGCTTTATATGCATCTTTTATGGGCCCTTTTGCCTCTTTTGTGGGCTTTTTTTTTTTTAATAGAGATTTTTATTTGTAAGTTTTCATAATTCACAAGTATTAAATCAAAGGTTAATTCGTGAATTTCTTTTTTTTTTTTTTCTTTTTTTTTTATAGGTTTTTATTTGTAAGTTCTAATAATTCACAAGTATTAAATCATAAACAATTGAAAAGTGATTAACCTTAAAAATATAATAATAGTAATAGAAATATTATTTAATATCAAAGACATACTACCTAATCATTGAAACCACTGGAGACAGAAAAATGATACAAGTATCCTCTACCCCAGAACAATCAACACAATATCAGATATCCCTGACCCCCAACACCCCATTTCTAGAATACTACCTGAGTATTGTACAAGTATATGAAAATCAAACTAGATCATTCTCTACCCTAAAATCCATTATTTTCCTAAATGTCAATTCTAAGTGATTAGTATCAACACCTTATTATTATTATGTGGAGCTTTGAGCCAGTTAGCCCAAACAAGTTTCCTGTATGCGTGAATTTATATATATATATTTTTTTTTAAAGGAAACCTCAGAATTTGCGCTATTCAGTTTTAGCTTTATCATCATAGGAATCCTTGGGCCTTAGGCCTCTTTTCTTTGCCTCTTTTTTGGGCTTTATGTGCCTCTTTTATGGGCCATCTTGCCTCTTTTGTGGGCTTTTATTTTATTTATTTTTTTTTATTTTTTTTTTTTTTATATGTTTTTATTTGTAAGTTATCATAATTCACAAGTATTAAATCACAAACAATTGAAAAGCGATCAAACCAAAAATACAATAATAGTAATAGAAATATTGTCTAATATCAAAGACATACTACCTAACCAATGAACCCCCTAAAGACAGAAAAATGATACAAGTATACTCTACTCCAGAACAATCAACACAATATCAGATATCCCTGACCCCCAACACCCTATTTCTGAAAAACTACATGAGCATTGTACAGGTATATGAAAATCAAACTAGATAATTCTCTACCCTAAAGTCCATTATTTTTCTAAATGTTAATTCCAAGTGATTAGGATCAAACACCTTATTATTATGTAGACATTTGAGCCAGCTAGCCCAAACAAGATTCCTGTATTCGGAAACAATAATCAAGTTAAAGTTATGTATCATTTTATTTTTAGTTTTGGCAGCTTGTTTAAAATAATAGATAAGTTAACATTTACATAATTGCCACAGTTTGCTTCCAATAGGTCCATTACAGTACTTCTAACTTGAAAGAATAATGGTCATTCCAATATATATATGTTTCTCGTTATCAGCATTTTCAAGGTGGCATAATATACATTCACGGCCATTTGCCCGTCTTCTAACCATAGGGGTCATCCCAAAGAAAATTCGTGAATTTTTATTTTCTATTATAATTGACAATTTTCATCACACCGAGGAATTTTACATTTAGGAGTTAATAGATAAAAAATGTGTCAACTTTCCCTGGTTTTTTAAATTTTGCATAATATGCAAATATTTTCTGAGAAACCAAATCAAAAGTGTACATGCAGTCATGTAAATGTATATTAGCACGACGCCGCTATTCAGTAGAGTAGATAAATATTGCCTGGTTCGTAATCATTTAAAAATATAATTCCAAAAGGGCATAACCTATTTTCAATATCTATGGGCCATTTTCATTCCGGTAAATTTTTATTCTAGTAGATAAAATATATGTATTCATAGATGTATGTTCTCGGTAATTCTCTAGAAATACGGTTTTAAATGCGATCCGCAGTAACAAAAAATACACATCTCCAACATAGACAAATAAAGAAAAGTAGGTACTATTACAGACTAATTATTACAAAGCTTATATTAACTCGCTGTTTGTCTAGTAAAAGTTATGTGAAAGTAATTTCTCCGACGCCCTTTCTCAGATCAAATTGAAACTTTCCACAATTATACATTGACAAGACATGAATCTATACAAAACATTAACCAATTAGTCAAATAATTACTAATAATTTTATTATTATTTTATTTTTAGCTAATTAGATCTATGCATTATTCAGAACCGGAGGGGCTTCACCTTCTCTTATTTATTTCAAAGTCGTATGTTTTATTAAGAATAAATAAGTTTAAAATTAACTTTTAGAAAATGTAATATTTATTACATAAATTTAAAAGAAATTTTGTTAGGTTTAACATTAAAACTTCTCGGTTAGTGTTTGTTTTTTTTAAATTATCATTACAAGATTGGCAACCTTGCTGAAACCTTTTTTTTTTCCTACTAGATATGAAGATGGAATAACAATTAGAAAGTTTATGATGATATTCTGATAAGTACCGTGTATTATCGATGCACGGTGGCTGAGCGGTAAAGCGCTTGGCTTCCGAACTTGGGGTCCTGGGTTCGAATCCTGATGAAGACTGGGATTTTTAATTTTGGGATCTTTGGGCGCCCCTAAGTCCACCCAGCTCTAATGGGTACCTGACATTAGTTGGCGAAAAGTAAAGGCGGTTGGTCGTTGTGCCGGCCACATGACACCCTCGTTAACCGTGGGCCACGGAAACAGATGACCTTTACATCATCTGCCCTATAGACCACAAGGTCTGAAAGAGGACCTTTTACTACCATGTATTATCTCAATGAATCTAAAAGAGCAGATATCCGTTTTTTATTGTTCTTTAAAGCTCTTCATTAACTCTTTCTCTCCGTAATTATTTACCACATTCTGATGGAATCAACGTTGGTATCGTCAGTTAGGAGAGAAAGAGTTAATCCAAACAGGTCTTGTAATGTTACATCCGTTTTTCTTATACCCTCATCATATAAATTGATTCTCCATTAAAGTTTTACCGTATTATGACATCCTCAAAACGTAGCTGAGAATAGTAAAGAAAACTTAAATAGACCCTCTGCGGACAACGGCTTTGTCAGCACAAGAAGCGGAGAAATATGTAGGTCGCAACTGGGTCTGTTAGTCATGTGAACAACTGCATACATCATTGATCTTCGGAATCAAGACTAAGACTAAGACTGCTTTATTGATCCTTACGGAAATTAGTTGTGATTACAAGGACTCTTTTTTTCATATAAAGACAACACAACAGAAATATACACATAAATACAACAGACAACATAAAGAGTTCATTCAGCGACTACACACATTGCCAATATATTATAATCGTCTCAAATGATTCCCAAGTTTAAATGATTTCATAGCGTCATTACTTTGTTGCATAATTGACACACAGGCAATGAAGATAGGAGTGAAGCCAAATTTCAAATAATCAACTCAGTGCTGCATTCATTTCTTTTTGAATTAGGCCAAAGTCACATTTAGATATTTAAAAAATTAAATACAATGTTAACAATAACAAATTAAAAAATTTATTCGATTTATCAAGGTTGAAATTATCTTATCTTATGTAATACAGACGTTACTTCAAAAAAGAAGATGATTACGTCCTAAGTGTCATGCATTCAGTCATGCATATTAACCAATGACTTAAATTCTGCCAAGTCACTGGTTTTCCTGGCTATATTAACCAATGACTTAAATTCTGCCAAGTCACTGGTTTTCCTGGCTAGCTCTGAAATTCAAAGGATTAATTAAGGTACAAATCATGTGTGTATGACTTAGCTCCATTAATAGGAAATAAAATTTAAAGACTCGGCCTGCTTAGATGAAATCCACTATAGTAGACCCCCATTTACATTACATAGACTCCCATTTCATTATTTTCACTCTCGTAGACCCCTTGGAAGTCGCCGCAGACCCACGGGGTCTATATAGACCACTTTGGGAATTACTGGTCTAGATCTATTACAAATTTAATTGCATGACAGATTCAAACACTTGGTTCAAGCTTTGTGTTTTGTGGTTATTTTTTAGAGTATTTTTATGTCTTTCTTTTAATTGTTTAGTAACTTAGTTGACAAGCGTGAACTTTCGTCTATCTCTTTCAATATCTATCACAATCTTCCTCTTTTTAGTTTCTTCTTCTTTTTCTCTATAGGTTTCTATAAATGAACTCCATTTCTCTTTATCGCTTTCTCTTCTTTTTCTATAGAAATGACAGAATGTTGACCAGATCATACACATCAAAATGTAAACAAGGAAAAAAAATGACTCCATGCGTTTGAAATTTGAAATTCTCAATAGATTTAACGTTTTGATATTATTACTGATTACTTTTTGTAACGCCTGTCTAATGTTTGTTTTGCACATTTCGGGTCAGGGCCGGCTTTAGTTAATCGGAGGCCCTAGGCGAAGTGAATATAGGGTTGTGCCATATGAAATAGAAAAATAAAAAAAAATTAAGACCGAAAAATGCGAAGGCCCTAATGAATTATAAACCGTCCTGTATCTTTATCTAAATTAGCAAAGTAATTAGATTCATATAACGTCGATAGAACGAATGTGCTTCATGGACGATTCATGGTCACCAAACTAGAAAAAACTTTGACATTTTACTAAAAGGAAAACAATGGTTTTCTACATGGGCGTAGCCGGGGGGGGGTCCCTCCGAAAAAAAATCCTGGCTACGCCCATGGTTTTTTAACAAAATTAAGTCTAAAACCTTGAATCATAGTAGAGACTTGGGGCTAGTAGACGTAGAGCCCTAGAGTTTCTCTGTTATGTTTGAGATTTGGTCCACGTTTCGCAATGTTTTCTCTGTGTCCTGTGCCAGGGGCCCTCGCTAACCCGAGGCCATAGTTTGCCTAGTTTGCCTATACCCAAGGCCGGCCCTGCTTGTTGTTTACACTGTGAATACATTGACCCCCGTAATTTAACTTGTAAGTTTTTTAATCTTACTTACAAAAATAAAGGATGGTTACTTACTAGTCCCTACAACCCCCACCCCCCAGCAAGACTGAAGGGAATGCTTGTGGGAAGGGCCCCAACCCGAGACCACGGTGAGACAGCCCAGAGCGCATACAACACAGCCATCAGCCATCTGGTTTTGTCAATTCAGTTACTCTTTGTTAAACGTTTTGCTTCCGAACCGAGAGACCCGGGTTCGAGTCCTGGTGTGGACTAAAATTTTTTTAATTTCGGGATCCTTGGGGGCTCCTCTGAGTCCACCCAGCTCTAATGGGTGCCAGAGATTAGTCTTGTGGGGGGGGGGGGAGGTGTAAAGGCGGTTGGTCGTTGTCTTGGTCACATGACACCCTCGTAAACCATGGGCCACAGAAACAGATGACCTTTACATCATCTGCCCTATAGCCTATAGGCCCTAAATCACAAGGTCTGAAATGGAAACTTTTTGTTGACTTTCATTAAGAATCGTCTTTTGAATGCATCCGAAAATCTGCAAAACTTTTAGAGATAAATTCAACTCAGTTGTTGATTTTTCTCTGCAATGTAAATTAATATAGATTGTCCACCACTTTCATAAGACCTTGTGAACATATTAAAAAAACTTGCGATGTATTAATTATTCATTTTTACAATACCATACCTGTTTTACTTAGACATCAAATATTATAGAATCTATTTGACACCATATTCTTACTGTAAAAACGATCACTGCTTAAATATTAGCGAATCTTTACCGCAAGTGCAATGCCATTAGCGGAAGACATTTTAACCCTTATCTTATATAATAGCCTACAGACGTTACTTCAAAAAAAGAAGATGATTACGTCCTAGGCGTCATGCATGTTAACCAATAAATTAAATTCAGCAAAGTCACTGGTTTTCCTGGCTAGCTCAGGCAACCCATTCCATGCTCTAATAGCGCTAGGGAATAAGGAGCATTTGCACAAATTTGTCCTAGCACATGGGACGAGGAATGTGCCTTTATCTCTGGGTCTTTCAGAGTATTTTATTAGTATTTTATTAGGTTTTGTTTTTGTATTTGAAGATTATGGTTCAGCATTTTATGTATAATTGCTACTTTACTTTTAAGTCTTCAATCCTGAAGGCTTTCTAAATTTAATAAAGGTGTTTTTCTAGTCAAATGTGAATATTCGTATGTTATGAATCTCACTGCTCTATTTTGTGTCTGTTCCAGTTTCTTAATGTTTTCCCGAACCCTTGGCCATAAAACCACGAGATCTATCACTTTTGAGAACTACAAATCTTGTTTTAAAATACTCTCTAACAAATAACAAAACAATTATAAACATTCTCTATCCATAAAAATAAAGAGTCGTTGTGGTGCCATTGTTGACTCTTTCACTACTTACCTGTCTCAGTCTCACGCAGTGTTTTATTGAGTGTACTAAAGTTAGGGTGTGACTAGACGATTGGATTCAACTGGCTTGTGTCTAATAGTAGTACAAGCACGATGGCCGAGTGGTTAAGGCGTTGGACTTAAGATCCAATGGAATTATTTCCGCGTGGGTTCGAACCCCACTCGTGCTACTCATTTTTTTATTTTTTTTATTTTTACAAAATACTCTCTAACAAATACCAAAACAATTAGAAACATTCTCTATCCATAAAAATAAAGAGTTGTTGTGGTGCCAGTTTTGACTCTTTCACTACTTACCTGTCTCAGTCTCACGCAATGTTTTATTGAGGGTACTAAAGTTAGGGGGTGACTAGACGATTGGATTTAACTCTGGCTTGTATCTAAATGAAGAACAAGCACGATGGCCGAGTGGTTAAGGCGTTGGACTTAAGATCCAATGGAATTATTTCCGCGTGGGTTCGAGCCCCACTCGTGCTACTCATTTTTTTATTTTTACAAAATACTCTCTAACAAATACCAAAGCAATTATAAACATTCTCTATCCATAAAAATAAAGAGTCGTTGTGGTGCCATTGTTGACTCTTTCACAACTAACCCTCATCTGTTTCAGTCTCACGCAGTGTTTTATTGAGGGTACTAAAGTCAGGGGGTGACGACTAGACGATTGCATTCAACTGGCTTGTGTCTAATTGTAGTACAGGCACGATGGCCGAGTGGTTAAGGCGTTGGACTTAAGATCCAATGGAATTATTTCCGCGTGGGTTCGAACCCCACTCGTGCTACTTATTTTTGATCCAATTTTTTTCTATTTTTTAATGTTTACAAAATATGTAGTTTTAAAAAATATGTAGTTTAAAAAAAATATTTCTAATTTAATAAATTAAAATGCAAACAAAAGAACTCTCATACTCCTTATGCTGATAGCTCTTTTTCCAGATAGTGCCATTAGAGCGTGCAACGGGTGGCCTGAATTAGCCAATGACCTAGTAGAGTTTGTCTCAAATTAAGATGCATGACCAGATTAGCATAAGGATACTAGTAGGTCGTAATTAAATGTTCGTTGAAGGAAAGTCTGTAGCCCCCCCCCCCCGATGTATAAGATACCATTGGAATAAGTCAAAGTACTAATGTAAGTTCCCCTTTTCAGACCTCGCCGTCTATAGGTCAGATGATGTAAAGGTCAACTGTTTCTATGGCCGACCGTTAACGTGGGTGTCGTGTGGCCAGCACAACGATGGATGGGGCTGCCTGGTCGTGCGGCATGCGCGCGTGACTATCGTTCGGTCGTTTCGATGGTCCCCGGGTTAGTAGGCTACACTGACCGCTACCATTCCCAGTCTTCTTGTGATAGGTTTTGAACTAGGAAGTAGATTCTCTTCAACACTGAAGGAACATTCTAAAACATGCCAAAACATTTTACGCCAAACATTTGCAGCTTCCAACCGACTTTACTTTTCCCAACGGTCAGGTAGCCATTTGTAGTTGGGTTTAATCAGGGGCGTTCTTAGTATTCCTATATTCAAAATCCCAGCCTTCAGTGATTCGAACCAGAGACCCCCCGATTCAGAAGCGAAGCGTTTTACCACTCAGCCACCACAGCCCGTATACAAAGAAGGAATACCGGCTTGCCCCCCCCCCCTTTCCCCACCCTTTAAAAAAAAAGATACGTAACTCCCAACAGTTGTTAATGAGTAGCAGAACCCTGTCTCCATGGTAACCGACTCATCGAGTTACAGTTCACATCAGAAGAGCAGATAGAACAACATGCAGTGACAAGTTATATGTATATATTGCTATAACCCTGGTGGCGGACTGAAAGGGTTATCTTATCTTATATAATACAGACGTTACTTCAAAAAAGAAGATGATTACGTCCTACGCGTCATGCATTTAGTCATGCATATTAACCAATAACTTAAATTCTGCCAAGTTACTGGTTTTCCTGGCTAGCTCAGGCAACCCATTCCATGCTCTAATAGCACTAGGGAAGAAGGAGTATTTGTACAAATTTGTCCTAGCATATGGGACGAGGAATGTGCCTTTATCTTTGTGTCTTTCAGAGTATTTTATTAAATTTTGTTTTTGTATTTGAAGATTATGGTTCAGTGTTTTATGTATGATTGCTACTTTACTTTTGAGCCTTCTGTCCTGAAGGCTTTCTAAATTTAGTGATTTTACTAAAGGTGTTACTCTAGTCAAATGTGAATATTCGTTTGTTATGAATCTCACTGCTCTATTTTGTGTCTGTTCTAGTTTCTTAATGTTTTCTTGAGTTGAGAGGTCCCAAACAGAGGATGCATATTCTATTATTGGCCTAACCAAGGTTAAATAACATTTTAGTTTTATGTTCTTATTTGATTTATAGAAATTTCTTATAATGTGTTATAAAGGGTTAATGTGTGTGCGGCCTACTGACACACATGACTCAGGCCAATCACACAGGTCAAGGGCTGTTGAACAAGGGACATTACTGCTTAATGCACGCAATATGACCAATGTTATGGTCATGTGACCAAAAAGCCTTTACAGACGAGAGACAGTGTGTTTGAAAGGACAGTAGAGTCCAGGACAGCAAGCAGTAAGGACTGTGTGGTACGAAGTGAGTCCTCGAAAATGTAGCTGTACGAGCTAGAGAGACTTGTAGTGATTAGTTAGGCAGTTCTGTAGTGTAGCAAAGCATTTAAAGTTAAAGAAGCTAATTGTGTTTATTTGCTGTTTTTTTTATGTATTTGTAAATAAACCGCCACTTTGTTTATTGAAGCTCTTGTTGTCAAGTTGATGTTTTAGATGTGCTGTTGTGTTGAGCAGTGTTTGCAGAAGGCCTGATAGAGAAGAACATAACAATATATTTAAATCCTTTTTAAAAAAAAAAGCTTGAGGGAAAAAACTCAACACTACAACTGTATCTCTCAATAATGGAGAAGTTATTACCCAAGCAAAAATAATTAACAATTAATTGAACGATTGGTTCATTTTTTAAAAATTGATTTATGTTTTGTTAGATGCAATTTAATAATTGTTTAAAGTTTCAATTTGATCAAAAAATGGATGTGGGAAAAATAACGTATACAAACTTTTTACCAAACAAAGAGACAGACAGACACCTAAGCTAGCCAGGAAAACCAGTGACTTGGCAGAATTTTGGTCATTGGTTAATATACATGACTAAATGCATGACGCGTAGGGCGTAATTATCTTCTTTTTTGAAGTAACGTATTATATAAGATAAGACAGACAGACGAGTTGATACAAGTTTTATAAAAAAAAACAGGGGGAGATGACTTACGGTAAATTAATTATCAAGAATTTGTCAGCTAATACAACGCAAGTCAAAAAGAAAGTGTGTGACCCAAAAATGTAGCGTGTCGCACTTAGACCTTACTATTTACCATGACAATTCATACAGGTGTGTAGTGTCAGTGCCGACCTTAGGCAAACTTGGCAGCCGCTTAGGGCTTCTGATTGTTGCGAGCCTGGCACAGGACTCAAAGAGAAAAAGTATTTTTTAGAGAAAAACATGCCAAATAGGAATCACATCTCAAACCTAGCCAAACTCTATGGCTCTAAGTCAGCGGTTCTCAACCTTTTTGGCTCGGCGACCCCTTTTTACCATCCCCCACTCTGCCTCGACCCCCCCCCCCCACACACACACAGCAATAGAAGAATAGACATAATCAATTTTTATTTTCGATGGTCTTAGGCGACCCCTGGCAAATCGTCAATCGACTCCCAAAGGGGTCGCGATTCACAGGTTGAGAACCCCTGCTCTAAGTCTACTAGCCTAGCTCAAAGTCCGTACTAATATTCAAGGCTTATTCGCCTAAGTTTGTGAGGCGCCGTGGCTGAGCGCTTGGCTTCTGAAAAGGGGGGTCCGGGGTTCGAATCCTGGTGAAGACTGGGATTTTTAATTTCGGAATCTTCGGGCGCCTCTGAGTCCACCCAGCTCTAAATGGGTACCAGAATTAGTTGGGGAAAAGTAAAGGCGGTTGGTCGTTGTGCTGGCCACATGACACACTCGTTAACCGTAGGCCACAGAAACAGATGACCTTTATATCTATCTGCCCTATAGATTACTAGGTCTGAAAGGGGAACTTTTCTTTACAATTCGCCGAAGTTTAGATCTACTTTTTAGGCTTCATATGTCTTCTTATCTTATCTTATATAATACAGGTGAAATGTGAAACGTTATTTCTAGCGCTCTAAGAATTGAACTTATTTGTTAACTTAGATAGAGATACAGGAAGATTTTTAGCTCATTGCGTATTTTTCGATCTTAACTTTTTCGTTTTTTTCTATTTCATTTGGGGGCCACCCTGTTCACTTCGCCTCGGGCCTCCAGTTACCTAAAGCCGGCCTTCGTAGTGTAATTGTTTACATATATCACCTCCGGCTGACACCATGAGTTCGACGGACATTCATGATGTGGAATGAACATCACAACCGACAACCGCCACCCTCTCCAACGCTAATTATGCGAAACCCTGTCGAAGTGGGACGCTTCTGTCTATTATGAAAAGAACTGAATGCTACAAAAAAAAAAAACATGCGGTTTGCGCGCTGGACTGTCATTTGAATTTTTTTTCGATGGTCCAGAATTCAAACCATGCCCGCTTCCATCCCCCGTCGTCCTGCGGGAGGTTTGGACTAGGAAGTAAACTATCTTCAACTCTTAAGAAACATCCGAAAAACATTTTACAGACAAACATTTTACAGTCAAACATTTTACAGTCAAACATTTTACAGACAAACATTTCACAGACAAACATTTTACAGACAAACATTTTACATACAAACATTTTACAGACAAACATTTTACAGACAAACATTTTACAGACAAACATTTTACAGACAAACATATCACAGACAAACATTTTACTGACAAACATTTTACAAACAAACATTTTACAGACACATTTTACAGACAAAACATTTTACAGACAAACATTTTACAGACAAACATTTTACAGACAAACAATGTATCTGCGCTGCTTTTTGACTGGGGAGTGTGAAAAAGAAAAAGATGTCTGTGTGTAGTCACTTAACGATTGTGTGTGGGGTGTGTGTGTGTGTGGGCGTGTGTGTGTGTGGGCGTCAGTGCTTGCGTGTGTGCGCGCAATGTCCAGGCCTGGTTGTTGGATAAAAGCCTTTCTAACGACCAACGGGATGAACGGCGCCCCTGCAGGCGCCGATTCCCTACTGGACTTCATTGAAGGTTCTAGACTCTACTAGCATATTTTTTTAATGTACTTTCTACTTCCAGGTCACGCCATGACCATGACCCCGTTTCCAGAGACTACCAGACGACACACTACACGCTTCTACATCGATGACATTCTCGTCAGCAAGCCCAAGCCGCTCCCTCGTGAGCCGGCGCCCCAGATACTGCACCGCCCTCCGTTTCTCGATTACGCCTCCTACGCAGCCGCCAGCCTGTCCGCACCATGCCCGCTGCTGCTGACTCCGCCTTTCTTCGCACAAAGCCACGCCTCTTTCTTGAATGGTCTGCCCGATCACCCAGCGTTTCTTCTGCCTTCTGCTAGAGGTAGGAAGACACAATTGTCAGTGAATGTCTTTTTAAAATAGCGTTTTAGATTTATATCTAGAAGTGTATTTGTTTGTAGCACATATCAATGTGTCCGCAATGATTTATATGTAATGTGTAGCAGGTATTAAATGACTTTCCATTTCCATTCGTTTCTGTTTGAAGCCATTATTATATTAGGCCTATGCTTTTTTTTTTCATTCTTTTTTATATTTTTCACTCTTGCAGCCAAACTTTTTTTTTGGCCATGTGTCTCTGTCTTTTGTATATAATTTTTTTTTTGTTTCACATTCCCGCCATTTCATCCTTTTTTTCTTTCTTTCTTTTGTATGTTTCCTTCTTCAGTACTGTCTCTAGGACTTTTTTTTCTCTCTCTTTCTCTCTTTCTTTCTCACTCTCTTTATCTCTTCATCTCTCTCTCTCTGTCTCTCTTTCTCTTTATTTCCGTCTTTCTCTCTTCATATCTCTGTCTCTCTTTCTCTTTCTTTTACTTCCTTTCTCGTTGTTTTTGTCACAGTTCTTTGTTTCTCTCTCCATCACATTTTTGTCAGAATTTTTTTAGAAAAAGGGGGGGGGGGATTTGTTTCATTCCTCTCTTTCTTTCTTAATAGTTCTTTCCTTTTTTTTTCTTTCTTTCTCTCTTGATCTCTCTTTCTTCGAAACAATTTTTCAGCAATGTTGCTTGTTAGACCTCTTTATTCCTCTCTTTCATTCTCTCCCTCTCTCTTTCGTCTTTTCTCTCTCTCTAATTTCTTTTTTTTCTTTTTCTTTCTTTTTTTTTCTTCTCCATCTTTCTCTATCTCTAATTTTTTTTCTAAAATTTCAGCTTTTGTTTCTCAATCTCTCTCAATCTTTCTCAATCTCTCTCATTCTCTCTCATTCCCTCTCATTCCCTCTCATTCTCTCTCAATCTATTTCTCATTCTGTCTCATTCTCTCTCAATCCCTCTCAATCTCTCTCATTCTCTCTCAATCCCTCTCATTCTCTCTCAATCCCTCTCATTCTCTCTCATTCTCTCTCATTCTCTCTCAATCCCTCTCATTCTCTCTCTCATTCTCTCTCATTCTCTCTCAATCCCTCTCATTCTCTCTCATTCTCTCTCATTCTCTCTCAATCCCTCTCAATCTCTCTCATTCTCTCTCAATCCCTCTCATTCTCTCTCAATCCCTCTCATTCTCTCTCATTCTCTCTCATTCTCTCTCATTCTCTCTCATTCTCTCTCAATCTATTTCTCATTCTGTCTCATTCTTTCTCAATCCCTCTCAATCTCTCTCATTCTCTCTCAATCCCGCTCATTCTCTCTCAATCCCTCTCATTCTCTCTCAATCCCTCTCATTCTCTCTCAATCTCTCTCATTCTCTCATTCTCTCTCAATCTCTCTCTATCTCTCTCATTCTCTCTCATTCTGTCTTAATCTCTCTTATTCTCTCTCATTATCTCTCAGTCTCTCTCATTCTCTCTCAATCTCTCTTAATCTTTCTCATTCTCTCTCATTCTCTCTCATTATCTCTCAATCTCTCTCATTCTCTCTCATTCTCTCTCAATCTCTCTCAATCTCTCTCAATCTCTCTCATTCTATCTCATTATCTCTCAATCTCTCTTAATCTCTCTCATTCTCTCTCATTATCTCTCAATCTCTCTCATTCTCTCTCATTCTCTCTCAATCTCTCATTCTATCTCATTATCTCTCAATCTCTCTTAATCTCTCTCAATCTCTTTCATTCTCTTTCAATCTCTTTCAATCTCTTTCTCATTCTGTCTCTTTGTTTTCTCATGTATAGGTGTGTGTATTTTCAACGTATTTAATAAAGGTTTAGTGCCCCTGGCTGTACAACTCACACTAGAGACTTAGTGCCCCTGGCTTTACAGCTCACACTAGAGACTTAGTGCCCTGGCTTTACAGCTAACACTAGAGACTTAGTGCCCCTGTCTGTACAACTCACACTAGAGACTTAGTGCCCCTGTCTGTACAGCTCACACTAGAGACTTAGTGCCCCTGGCTGTACAACTCACACTAGAGACTTAGTGCCCCTGGCTGTACAACTCACACTAGAGACTTAGTGCCCCTGTCTGTACAACTCACACTAGAGACTTAGTGCCCCTGGCTGTACAACTCACACTAGAGACTTAGTGCCCCTGGCTTTACAGCTCACACTAGAGACTTAGTGCCCTGGCTGTACAACTCACACTAGAGACTTAGTGCCCCTGGCTTTACAGCTCACACTAGAGACTTAGTGCCCCTGGCTGTACAACTCACACTAGAGACTTAGTGCCCCTGGCTGTACAACTCACACTAGAGACTTAGTGCCCCTGTCTGTACAGCTCACACTAGAGACTTAGTGCCCTGTCTGTACAGCTCACACTAGAGACTTAGTGCCCCTGACTGTACAGCTCACACTAGAGACTTAGTGCCCCTGACTGTACAACTCACACTAGAGACTTAGTGCCCCGGCTGTACAACTCACACTAGAGACTTAGTCAAGATTTCCATCAACCAAAAAAAAATGCAACTCATGACATCTCTTCGATATCGTTCGTATTACTGGGCACTTCTTCTTCTTCTTCTTCTTCTTCTTCTAGCCAGCTTTATTGCTGCTGAGCTGTGAGCTCTTTTGCAGACTTGTGCCAAGGAAAAAAAAGTGTGCTGTTTTCTTCAGTTGTTCAGCACTGCCGTACAGGGTGTTGGTTATGTTGGGCTGTAGTGGAAGTAGGGTCTGCCTAAGGTGGATTAGGGAGGGGCATTCAAAGAGGATATGGTTTACGGTTTCAGAGGGTTGGGCGCAGTGTCTGCAAAGGGGGAGTTGTGTGGAGTTTATTTTGTTCAGGTGGTAATTTAATAGTGGTGTGTGTCCTGTTCTTAGTTGGAAAATTGTAGATTGTCCTTTGCGGGGGAGGAAGTTAATACTGTCCAGTTTGTTAGGCGCAGTATTACTGGGCACATGATGCTAGTTATAAGTGGGTCAACCTGGCCCATGAGTTTAGTGAAACTCTATTAGTTCCTCTACAACTAGTATAAGAGATTTAATGAAGGTACTAGAGCAGAGAAAGTGTTTTAGTACTTAGATACTTAATAATATGAGTGTAGCCGGGGAGGGGTTCAACCCCCCCCCCCTCCCCGAAGAACATCCTGGCTACACCCATGCTTAATACTATATACATAATAGATTTGCGGACTGGGTATTTTAAAATCCCAATTCTTGATTTAAACATTTAGCAGTCTACTTCGTTTCTATGTTTGTAGATCTATATATAACTAACATTCTCTTATTTTCTCGAGTTGATAAACAAACTGCTTTCGTCGATTCTAATTGAGTACCTTTCGCCACCCACCATTTCTACAACTTAAAAACTTCCGTATATATGTGATAAAATAGAGATATTTATTTTGTGTTAACTGCTACTAGTTTCTGCTCTAAATTCTTACTTACAAGATATACATATACATGATCCACATTTCGATTTAACACAGACATGACCACTCCTAAAAAGTTCTATCAAGCAGCAAAGCCAGTTAATATCTACATTAGCTCAGGGACGTAGGAGGCAAGAATATGAACAACTCAAATACACATTATTACACACGGATGGTGAAATCGTTAAAACAGAAACTCTTTTAAAACTAGAGGAATTAAACAAGTATACTTATAGGGGTGCTGAGATTAGGTGTAAAAATTACTTAAGTAATGAAGGTCCTAGTAAACTATCCCTATCGTTTGAACAGAATGTACAATCAAGTAAAATAATAAACAACATCATAGATAGTGAGGGGAATAAAGTAGATGATTATGAAGATATTAAGAATATTTTTACAAAACACTTCGCTACTATATACAGTGAAGAGCCAGTATATACTGATGCTCAAGATAATTTTCTAAAATTTTGTAATCAGCTGGACAAGACAGATGTAGATCTTTTACTGAGTGTAGATCAAGAAAAAGCCTTTGACCGAGTAAGCCATAGCTTCTTGTTCAAGGTGCTTGAGAAATGTAAAATAAGTTCCCTGTTAATCAGATATATAAAGCTTGTCTATACCAATGCAACAGGTAGATTGATAATTAATCATTCTCTCAGTAGGAGTATCCTCATACAAAGGTCTGTCAGACAGGGCTGTCCCTTATCCCCCTTCTTGTATATCCTTTGCTTGGAACCCTTCTTGGAATCTGTAGGATCTGACCCCTCCATTATTGGGATAAATATACCGGGTCGTTCCTTCTCAACCATCAAAGTCAAAGCCTATGCGGATGATACAACCTTTTTTCCATCTTCAGAGCAAGATATTGAGAATATACTAAAGAAATTTACACTTTTCGGAGAAGCTAGTGGTTCAAAAATAAATATAAATAAATCCTCTGTAATGGGACTAGGGAAATGGAAATTCAAAGAGAATTGCGCTTTCAGAATTGTTGATAAAATCAAGATTTGTGGTATTGTCTATACCTGTAATCCTTTGTTCTATTGTAAAGACCAGTGGGAGAATATCTTTGTCAAAGCCTCAAACTTAATTAAACTTTATCAGCACACAGGTTCTACAATATTTGGTAGAGCTGTATTGATAAATAGTTTGGTCATTCCAAAGATTGTCTATTTAGCTAACATTACAGAGCCACCTCCTAAATTCATAAAGAAGCTGAACAAGTTAATTAGAAGCTTTATATTTAAAAACACTATTAGGAGCATTAAGCACACTACACTCATTCAAAACAAAGAGGATGGGGGGATAAACTTGCAAGATGTTAAAACAAAAATACATTCGCTAAGGCTAAAATGTGTAGGTCAAGTAGTTAGGAACCTAACAAACTTTCCCTTGACAATTTACTATTATGGTTTAAGATTAAGTAGTCTTCTTCCAATACA
Organism: Biomphalaria glabrata; assembly: GCF_947242115.1. NCBI lineage: Eukaryota > Metazoa > Mollusca > Gastropoda > Planorbidae > Biomphalaria > Biomphalaria glabrata. Next base: position 52,523,688 of record NC_074716.1, on the reverse strand, counting down.
CAATGATACTCCTCACTATTTTGGTACAGTCACTCATCCATTTTACAGATCTATTTCAAGACTTTTACCTGGTAATGAACATTTAATACACAACAAAACCAAATATTAATACACAACACTTAAAAAGCTGTTACATGAAAGTCTAGTGAATAGGATTAAGTGGGGGAGAGTTCTTGGGGTGACAGAATTCAAGGACACATTCATAAACCTACACAGCAAACATATCCCACCAAAAGCTAGAGAGATAAGTTATAGACTTATCTTTGGGATGACCCCTATGGTTAGAAGACGGGCAAATGACCGTGAATGTATATTATGCCACCTTGAAAATGCTGATAATGAGAAACATATGTGTTTGGAATGTCCATTATTCCTTCAAGTTAGAAGTACTGTAATGGACCTATTGGAAGCAAACTGTGGCAATTATGTAAATGTTAACTTGTCTATTATTTTAAACAAGCTGCCAAAACTAAAAAATAAAATGATACATAACTTTAAATTGATTATTGTTTCCGAATACAGGAATCTTGTTTGGGCTAGCTGGCTCAAATGTCTACATAATAATAAGGCGTTTGATCCTAATCACTTGGAATTAACATTTAGAAAAATAATGGACTTTTGGGTAGAGAATTATCTAGTTTGATTTTCATATACCTGTACAATGCTCATGTAGTTTTCCAGAAATAGGGTGTTGGGGGTCAGGAATATCTGATATTGTGTTGATTGTTCTGGAGTAGAGGATACTTGTATCATTTTTCTGTCTTTAGGGGGTTCATTGGTTAGGTAGTAAGTCTTTGATATTAAATAATATTTCTATTACTATTATTATATTTTTAGGTTAATCACTTTTCAATTGTTTATGATTTAATACTTGTGAATTATGATAACTTACAAATAAAAACATATTATATAAAAAAAAAAGCCCACAAAAGAGGCGAGATGGCCCATAAAAGAGGCACATAAAGCCCAAAAAAAAAGAGGCAAAGAAAAGAGGCCTAAGGCCCAAGGATTCCTATGATGATAAAGCTAAAACTGAATAGCGCAAATTCTGAGACTTAATTACCGTGAAATTACGTTAGTGTCTTGTGTGTTGTTAGCGATGTAACCTCTTCAGTACTGAATAAACAATAAACATGTAAAAAAAAAAAAAGGGACTTCATAGGGGAAAAAAATATCGCCACTCCAGACATATTGCTAGAACGCATAATCAATCCTAGATTATATATAGTCCTCAAACTTTTTTTTTTACCTAGGAACCTCTTATTTAGTTAAAACTTGCAGTGTATAAGTTACAGATGTAAAACATAATACAAAATACAAGAAGCGTTCATTGAGATAATAGCTTTTGTTTTAAATATGAAAAAAAAAAACAATTATATTTCTTGGATTCTTTGGGCTTCCATAGGAAATAAGGACAGATCCTTCCGAAAGAATCCCAAAAACTTCGTTTGTCTACAGCAAAGGACAATGGACAGCCCAGTGATCGTCAAGTTTGGACAGTTTATGGACAATTTTAATGTGAACTGTTGTGTAAACCGTAAACTTATGTTAGTGTCTTATGTGTTGTTGGCAAGGTAATCTCTTCAGTACTGAAAAGTTCAAATACTTCGTTCGTTTGGTATGTGAGCTGAGTGAGCACATGTATCATATGTATGTGTACGCACAGTGTTTACAACAGAGAACAAAAGACAACCTAATGATTATGAAGTTTGAACAATTTCTGAACAATGTCCACCTTAATAGTTGTGAGAACAAGGAACTTTCTGTTTTGTCTTGTGTGTTTTTTGGGGGAATGTAATCTTCTAAACCAGGGGTTCTCAACCTGTGGGTCGCGACCCCTTGAAGGGTCGATTGACGATTTGTCAGGGGTCGCCTAAGACCATCGAAAATATGGATTGTATTTTTTTCTATTCTTCTATTGCTGTATGTGTGTGTGTGTGTGGGGGGGGGGGTCGCCGAGCTTAAAAAGGTTGAGAACCGCTGTTCTAAACAAAATAGTAATAACGAACCGTATTTCTCTCTTTGCCGCAGGGCTGCCTCTCAATCCCCTCTTCCAACACGACAACTCCAGCAAACATTGCCGAAGGCGTAAAGCGAGGACTGTGTTCAGTGACCAGCAGTTGACGGGCCTGGAGAAGAGGTTCGAATCCCAGCGCTATCTGTCCACGCCGGAGAGAATGGAGCTGGCCTCTCAGCTCAATCTATCAGAGACACAAGTAAATAGTTTCTATTTTTAGAATACGTATTTTTTTCCCCCCGTTTCTTTTAAGATTGTAAAATTAACATTAATAGCATTGGACCACAGACCTATAGGCCCATATATTATATCTAGACAGGACAGGACCCTCCCTCCTTTTGTCCTACCAATATGGTGGAACACGACCTTGTCACCTTTGAATGTGCTGTGTGTCACTCCTTGTTACGGAGTGTGTGTGTGTGTGTGTGTTTCTAAGGTGACAATGGGAAGAGGTAAGCGATTGGTTGTGGATGATGCAAGATAATCGGAATTGTCGTCTGCGGTCTAAAGTAGGACAGACGACTCCAGAGCGTGAAAGTGAAAATGGCGTGTTTTTGTAGGGATATAGATTTTTTTCAGAATTCGGTTTTATATCATTTATTAAAGTCTCTTACATTTATTTTCAGTTCATATCGAGCTGATTTTGTCGAAGCAGGACGTTTTGGCGCCGCCGTTTTGGCGCCGCCGTTTTGGCCCCGCCGTTTTGGCACGAAGGTCGTTTTGGCGCGAGCCGTTTTGGCGACGGGACGTTTTGGCGCGAAATACATTATGTACGTTTATTGTATTATTTCTTTTAAAAGAATTATTCTTTTTTTTTTTGCATGAGTGTTTGTGTTACGACATATTTTTCACGTACTAAATGTAAATGTGTGTTTGTTTTTCACATCATTTTCTTTAATAAACATTTTGGCTTGTGTATGTGTGTTTAGAGGCGCACTTTTATTTTCCAAAAAGTTGTTTAAGATATTACTTTAAAATTAAAAACAAAATGAAACGATGATAGACTAAAAATTGATGCAATTATTTGTTTACATTAACATTGGTTTATTTAATGACTGTATGTTATAACCAGCAATACATACCAAACACTTGCTAATAATAAGTAAAAATATAATACATGTACCATGTTTCTCAGAATACTTTAAGTTAAGTAGGCCTATGCATAGACAGTTATACACCATGGTTATTTGCTTAAGTCGCTGGAATTCAAGGGTTCATTAAAAAAAAGCAACGTGCTTATTAAATTATAGTCAACTGAGACTCAAATGATATCTCGCGCCAAAGCGTCCCGTCGCCAAAACGGCTCGCGCCAAAGCGTCCGGTCGCCAAAACGGCGTCGCCAAAACGTCACGTACCGTTTCTTTCGTCTATTGTAATAAAATTTATTTTGTATTGTTTAAAAAGAAGTTAATCATGTTATTTCAAGTTTTATTAATTTAAATATATTACGCCTATATCGGTTTAGTTGTCTACCAGCAGTTTGGTGCTACAAGTCAGCAACCATCCACAACACTGATTCATTTAGTTCCGTAAGGTTGTTACTGTTGTGTTTTTAGATATAGCTCTCCACTAGCTATAAACTGCTTCCAATAATTGAAAGCGTGGTCGAGAGGCCAAGTGCGCTTGAACTTGGCTTGGCTTGGCTACCTAGAAAGGGGCTCGAGGTTCGACACCCGACTCGGGCAGAGCTGTGCTTACTGAGCGCCTAAAGGCAGCACGGAAAACCAACTCCTAGATACCACCTCCCCCCTCCCCCCACCGGTCCACAAATGAGATTGGACCAAAAGCGCTCTGAGCATGCTATAAGCATGAAAGTAGCGCTATATAAAAGCTATAATATATAACAAATGTGTCTCAAATAACCTCTGACACCCAGTCCGACTCTTTGCTTTCCCGTGTGACTCAGATGATGGGTCCGAGGAACTGTCTTTACTCAGAGAAAAGAGGCAAAGGCGAGTAGCAGGAGGGGCTCGTGAGCCATGGCTGGCTACCCACCTAGGAGAAGGAAAGCTCTGAATTCAAACCTAAGCTGCCTTACAGCTATATCAAAAGATGGGAAAGTCTTCGGGAGTTAACCCGAGGAAAAATGCGGAACCAGCGACCCTTGGGCAGTTTGCACCATACAGTGCTACAACTAGGCAGAGGGATGATCCCAAACTGTATGACTTGCCATCCCCTTCGATACATCAGCAGCGTGGAGGGGAGGGGGGGACTGCTATGAGGGCGACATGGTTCCAACCATAGCATATGCCCAGGCATTCGTCTAATTTCTATGAGATTATTCGTAATACTTCTGACACTGAAAGAGGTTAAATAACTGCTTTGTTTATAAGTATAATAATGGTTACTCTACAAGGTCTTTTGTTATGATCAGTTCATTATATTATAAGTGTCACGAATCGATACTGTGACCTAATACTAATCTTTCCAGAAACGGGGGTCAGGTCAAAGAAGTCGCAGAACAAACACTTGTTAATTATAATCATTCAATCAGGAAGAGAGGTCAGGAAAAAAGTCGCATACGTCAGTTTCTATAAGTTCCTAGTTAATATAATATTTAGAATAGAAGTTTCTATGAGTCTGGAAAATACGGTTTAAAAAAGTATAAATTAGGGGAAAATAAGTTAGTCAGGGTCCTTGCATTGTAACTGGTCCTTGTAATATAACTGGTCCTTGTAATATAACTGGTCCTTGCAATATAACTGGTCCTTGTAATATAACTGGTCCTTGTAATATAACTGGTCCTAGCAATGTAACTGGTCCTTGTAATGTAACTAATCCTTGCAATATAACTGGTCCTTGTAATATAACTGGTCCTTGCAATATAACTGGTCCTAGCAATGTAACTAGTCCTTGCAATGTAACTAATCCTTGCAATGTAACTTGCCCTTGCAATGTAACTAGTCCTTGCAATGTAACTAGTCCTTGCAATGTAACTAATCCTTGCAATGTAAGTAATCCTTGCAATGTAACTAGTCCTTGCAATGTAACTAATCCTTGCAATGTAACTAGTCCTTGCAATGTAACTAATCCTTGCAATGTAACTAGTCCTTGCAATGTAACTAATCCTTGCAATATAACTGGTCCTAGCAATGTAACTAGTCCTTGCAATGTAACTAGTCCTTGCAATATAACTGGTCCTAGCAATGTAACTAATCCTTGCAATATAACTGGTCCTTGTAATATAACTGGTCCTTGCAATATAACTGGTCCTAGCAATGTAACTAGTCCTTGCAATGTAACTTGCCCTTGCGTTGTAATGAGTTCTTAACCAGTTGCGAGTCCACTAGTTGAAGTTAAAGTTGAATATTAACAAGATGTTAATGTCAAGTTGTTGTTGACTCTGTGTATTGTTTGAGTTATAAGTTTGAAGAAGTGTAATCAAGAAGAAAAAAAAAGAACTCAGATATTTTTTCAGTGTGTTTTCAAGCTTTATAGATATATCTCCCGGCAAGTGATTCTGTTTGTGCCAGAATTAATATAGAAAAGGAAAAGATACGTAATGGTTATACTATAATTAATATATTACATCATCAATAAATATTGGCACTAAAGAAACAGAAATCATTCCAATAAGTTCGTTTCTCGCGAGATATTGGTAAAGATTTTTTTTTTATCTTTTGTAAACAAAACAAGAGGTCAAATATAAAATATACGTTTGTTAGAAAAAACCTCGCTTATATAGAGTGAAATTGCATCAGTCATTTTGAATCCATCATGTAATTAATTTTTAATGACTCAAAATTTAACCAAATACTTGCAATACCATATAGGTCACTGGCGGATCCAGGGGGGGGGGCGGTAGGGGCGATCGCCCCCCCCCACTCGGCCGACCTCCCCCCCCCCGAAGGGGGGGGGGGCAGGACGAATTTTAGTATAGAATTCACACAATTTGTATACGAATTTATTACTTATGTTAATAATATATACTAATTATTTATATTTCAACCTATTTTTAGATTATTTCGCCCCCCCCCCTTCTATTATTTTGGCCGATTTGGTAGGGTCGGGAGGGGGCGATGGCATCAATCCGCCCCCCCCAACCATAAACTTTCGAGTGGGGGGGGGCGGTCCTATTTATTTGTAGAAATCAAAGCTTGCTAACAGAATCAATTAAATATCTATATGATTTAAACTTTTTATTGGTATTTTTATCGGTCTTTATATTATGTCGTTCATCTTTGGCCGATTGGAAGGGGAGGAGCGAATACCTCCACTGCCCTTCCCATCTAAACCCTTTGAGTGGGGGGGCGGTCCTACTTTTATGGAGAAATCATAGTATGTGAACAAAATTAGTCGAATATCTATATAATATAAACAGGTGGAAGTGCGATACATGCAATCACCTTCCCCCCATCGGACAAACCAATACTTTTTCTTTTTATATTATAGTAAGAAATTACAAAATTTAAAAAATCAGTCACTAATATAATTTATATATGCTATAAAGTAAATTCTTATATCGAGTCGCCCAACCTCTATTCTTTAATTCAAAATGCAATCATTAGCAGAAATTATAAAAAGGAGGGAGGATTAACCGTTTTCATTTTACCGCCCTTCCCCTTTCCAGACAGAGTTTGTGTAATTTCACATGAATTTATCATAACTGTTTTAAGAAAGACTTTGCTTTGGAAAAGTTATAATTCAAACGAAATTTTTCAATATATCAGTCACGGTTGAGATGAGTTCAAAGGCCAGATAATCTTTTCCTAGTCGACTTTTTCCAACCTTTACTCTATCTCATATTTTTCTAGTTAAATAAATTTAGGACTATGACTCACAATTTATGCTTACATTTTATTGAATATTATTAATCGAATATTTTTATTTTCGGCGGCGATCCTCAAAGCCTTAATCTAAATATGTTGGGTATCTTATCTTTTCAAAGAACAAATCGGTTGTATTTGCAATGTATTAAGGGACTATAAATTCATATTAGAATATTTTTCCACATTATTCAAAAGGTCCTTTATAATAGAATGAATAATGAGCTGTAGGTCAGGAGAATGCGTTACTGCAGTGAAGAATGCCAAAAAACGCTTTTAGCGTTGAGGCTTCGCCCCGAACCTCACTGATGAATAATAAGCTGTAGATGTCAGGAGAATGCGTTTCTGCAGTGAAGAATGCAAGAAAACGCTTTTGGAGTCGGGGCTTCGAACCCTAACCCCACTAATAAATAATGAGCTGTAGATGTCAGAAGAATGCGTTTCAGTCGTGAAAAATTGAAGAAAACGGTTTTGGCGATGGGGTATCGCCCCGAACCCCACTAATAAGTAATGAGCTGTAGATATCAGGAAAATGCGTTTCAGCCGTGAAAAATGCAAGGAAACGCTTTTGGCGTCGGGGCCCACTGATAAACAATGAGCTGTAGGTGTTAGAAGAATGCGTTTCTGCAGTGAAAAATGCAAGAAAACGGTTTTGGAGTCGAGGCTTCGCCCCGAACCCCACTAATAAGTAATAAGCTGTAGATGTAAGGAGAATGTGTTTCTGCCGTGAAAAATGCAAGAAAACGCTTTTTGCGTCGGGGCTTCGCCCCGAACCCCACTGATAAACAATGAGCTGTAAATGTCAGGAGAATGCGTTTCTGACGTGAAAAATGCAAGAAAACGCTTTTTGCGTCGGGGCTTCGCCCCGAACCCCACGGATAAACAATGAGCTGTAGATGTCAGGAGAATGCGTTTCTGCAGTGAAAAATGCAAGGAAACGCTTTTGGCGTCGGGGCCCACTGATAAACAATGAGCTGTAGATGTCAGGAGAATGCGTTTCTGCAGTGAAAAATGCAAGAAAACGCTTTTTGCGTCGGGGCTTCGCCCCGAACCCCACTGATGAACAATGAGCTGTAGATGTCAGGAGAATGCGTTTTTGCACTGAAAAATGCAAGAATACGCTGCGCCCCGAACCCCACTGAGGAAACTTACAGCGCTTTCCCAGACCCCCAAGCGTGCAAGAGAAAGGCCTCAACATGACTGTTTTTTTCCTGTTTTTTTTTGCCGAAGATTGAGAAATAGTCTTATTTTATTCTCATATATCGAATATATATATATATATATATATATATATATATATATATATGCTGTACGCACGTTTATTCATAGGGTTAGGGTTTACTGGGCGTTAGGGTTAGGGTTTGGAAAAAAATCGCCCCCCCCCCACTCTAAAGTTCTGGATCCGCCAGTGATATAGGTTTGTTATCCAAAAATGGTATGCTTGTTTGTCGGGGTTTCGCTTTGAGCCCCGTTCAATCGCTGCCACATCTCTCACTATTGGAAGGCTTATCTCCGGTATTCTTTGTACATTTTTCACATAAAACAATAATAATTAATTACTAATAATTGATTACATAATTTGTTAATTGTATTATTGATTCATGCGTTGTCATCAACAATGAGTAATTGTGCAAAGTTTCAACTTAATCCGAGAATGGGAAGTGGGAGAAATAACGTGTACAAGATTTTGTCCAGACAGACAGACGGAATGAGTAAGCTCGGTATAAAAAAAAAACACGTAATGAAATTTTAAAAAATATTTTACTAGCAAAAAAAAAAAAAATTAGCACGAGTGGGGTTCGAACCCACGCGGAAATACTTCCATTGGATCTTAAGTCCAACGCCTTAACCACTCGGCCATCGTGCCCCTATAAACCTGGCAACACAACACAACACACTACACTAGTTATTTATTATCATCGTTTTGTCACACGCTGTATGCTTATATCGATACAAAATGTTTAGTATCAGTTTAGAATTAGTTTGGTTCCGCAAGGTTGTTAACGCCGGAAGTGGTAATGGTCGTAAGCCCATCATTACCTATAAAATTCTTCCAATGGCATGCGTCTCAAATAGCCTCTGACAACCAGTCCAACTCCTGACCTTCATGTGTGATTCAGATACTGAGACCAGCGAAACCGTTACCACCAACAGGAGATGGGGCGAAGGGGAGCAGCTGGCGTCTAATTCAGTAAGCTTCGGACAGGAGGCGCTCGTTAGTCTTAGTTGGCTACCCATCTTGAAGAAGGAAAACTTTGAATTCAAAACTCCGCTGTCTTGCGGCTATACCCAAACGCGGGAAAGGATTCGGGAGACAACCCTGACGAAAAATCAGGAGCTGGTGACCCTTAGGCAGATTGTGGCACACCGTGATACAGCTTGGCAGAGCCTGCGGCGCTACTGATCCCAAACTGTATCGGATATTCCGATCCTTTGGTCACATCAGCTGGGCGGAGAAGGGGGGAACTGCTGTGTGGGTAACATCGTTCCAACCATAAACAATGCCCAGGCATTCATCTCACAGACAGACAAGGCAACAACAGTATCAGTTTAGAGCTTGACTATACTTGTAGGCCTATTACAAGAAGATTCAATGAAGAATTTGCAAGCTGAATTGAAGAATTATTACAAAGTATATCTTCCCCACCAAGGCAACGAACATAGTTCTTCGGCGACTTAGGCGCCCCATCGGGGGTCTTGTTTTGCTTAAGTCGACCGTTTACACCCGGGGCGCCACGTAAAGCGTTGCTGGGAGCTTGCTTAAGTTAACAGTTCTTTGGTACAATAGGCCTAAACCAGTGACGTCCAACCTTATACTGCCCGTGGGCCATTTTTAATTTCCGACACTCGTGTCGCGGGCCACATAAACAAAAAGATACAAAAAATTAAATAGAGCCTAAATAATTTTAAATAGTTTACACCCGGGGGCGCCACGTAAAGGCCGAGAAGCGTTGCTGGGAGCCTGCTTAAGTTAACAGTTCTTTGGTACAATGGGCCTAAACCAGTGACGTCCAACCTTATACTGCCCGTGGGCCATTTTTAATTTCCGACACTCGTGTCGCGGGCCACATAAACAAAAAGATACAAAAAATTAAATAGAGCCTAAACAATTTTAAATAGTTTACACCCGGGGGCGCCACGTAAAGGCCGAGAAGCGTTGCTGGGAGCCTGCTTAAGTTAACAGTTCTTTGGTACAATAGGCCTAAACCAGTGACGTCCAACCTTATACTGCCCGTGGGCCATTTTTAATTTCCGACACTCGGGTCGCGGGCCACATTAACAAAACGATACAAAAAAAATTAAATAGAGCCTAAACAATTTTAAATATTTTACACCCGGGGGCGCCACGTAGAGGCTGAGAAGCGTTGCTGGGAGCCTGCTTAAGTTAACAGTTCTTTGGTACAATAGGCCTAAACCAGTGACGTCCAACCTTATACTGCCCGTGGGCCATTTTTAATTTCCGACACTCGTGTCGCGGGCCACATTAACAAAAAAAGATGGCTTCAGTAGGCCTACTTACACACATAAGTCAATTACGTATCACTGGCTTCAGGTCTCTTATACAGGAAAATGTGTTTCTACTAAATAAGTCGATGTAAAGATTAGGATCAGAGTCAGTCATTGTTTTCGGAAATGTGCAAGGCTTATGTAGACAACACGGCGTAGAAATCTATTGTCTGTATTGATCGAAATTTCTTAAGCAGGGAAGTCTGGCTTTGTGAATCAATCAGTTTCACTTGGTGTCACTCCTCAGTGGAAATAGTAATGATTTCGAAATTTGCTTCTATGTCATTTAGTTTTGAATGGAGATTTTCACAGACGTCGTCCACTCTTTTTGCAGTTGTCATGCCAGAAGGGCGGCACAGCTTCAACTGCATTTATTTTTTTTCAGGACGCTTTTATCCTATCATTACCAGCAATCAACTTTTTTTATGCTTCATTTCTCTTGTTAAAATGTGAGCAACTATGTAGCCTCTTACGGCCGCGACTCATTTCTTGACTTCTTGGTCAATATTTTCGTCAACCGCTCAACTCTAGACGTAATTTAGCGATTTTTTTCTTAGCGGCTCAAATGAACAACGCCACCATATTTTTGTAATGGTTTGTTTTGGAAGGAGAATAGATTTCAATCAAAGAAAAAGTTAGAGTCCTTACACACAAAAAATAAATTTTTCAATCTTTTTATTTTTTTTTTATTTTCCACATTTTGTGCCGATTTCTTTGCGTGCTTGTCGGAACCAAGCCGAGAGCCGGATTTAGCCCGCGGGCCATAGTTTGGGCATCACGACAAGTCTGGTCTGTGCGACGTCTGTATGAGTAAAAAAAATGGAGGGGTTATGAGGAAAAGGGTAAACAGAATGTTTTCTCCTGTTCAAACAAGTAAACAATGACGCAATGACAAGTTAAAAAAAAAGAAAACAAAATATCAAGGCTTTAAAATAAGGTTAACAAGCAGTGATACTAGCTGACAAAATAAAAAAATGAAAAAAAAATTTATTTCCTAGTCAAATTTTGTAAAACCTGTTTTTTGTATTACAATTTTGTCCATTTAAAACGCGATATTTGAATCTCTGTATTATTTAGAAATTTTTACAAGGTTGTTGGCACACCTAGTTATAGGTATAGGTAACCAGGCATATGGTAGTGTGGGCGTGTTGGTTCCTATTTGCTTTTATAATTAATTGGTTTATCCATTAGTTGTTGATATGCTAATCCTTGTATCATTTTAGTCTCTGATGGTTTCAATAGCTATGTAGTATGTCTTTGCTATTAAATAATATTTTCATTACTATTATGTAAAGTAATTAAGTGTAATAAAGCCCACAAAGGAGGCTGGAGGGCCCAAAAAGAGGCAAAGAAAAGAGGCCCAAGGACTCCTTTGATGACAAAGCTAAAATTGAAATTCTGAGGTTTCCTATTTAAACAAAAATAATTCACAACTTGGTGATGACCAGCAACACGTTTTGCTTGATTACCCCCAGGTAAAAGTATACATTGTTGGACACAAACCATTCACAATGACAATAGGAATTTATGCTGTTGGTAAACGCACCTACAAAACCGTTTAGCAGTATGTTTGGGCTTCCATAGAAATTAGAGACCTTTCCTTTCGAAAGAATCCCAATTTCAAGGAATTCGTTCGTTTGGCACGTATGACACATGTGTAAGTACACGTGTCTACAACAGAGGACAATAGACAACCTAATGATCATCAAGTCTGAACAATGTCTGAACAATGTTAACCTTAATCTATGTGAGAACATTGAACTTATAGTACTGTCTTATATATTTTCGGCATTGTAATCTTCTATTAGAAAAAAATAAATTTAGAAAAGGTGAAACAGGCATAAAGTAAGGGCAGAATTGATAAATACATAAATTCACGCATCTGACGGTGTCAAAATCACGGGCTCGATACCCCATTGGACCAATTTTTTTATAAAAATGATAATAAGTGGAAAAAAACAACAAAACAACTTTACCTTTACCTATCCCTTAGTCTGTTGGACCGTTGGGTCACCATGCACGATTTGTCGACCGTCTTCCTCCATTCCTCTCTGTCTTTTGCCTTAGTTAGAACCTCTTTCAGTGGCAGGCTCGTCCATTCTTTTATGTTGTCTTCCCATCGCTTTCTCTGTCTAAATACCAAATAAAACATTTTCTCATAACAAACGAGAAAGTTATTAAAGCTTAATCACGACAGTGGAGGGAAAATTGAAGATCTCCGCTGAAACGTGGAAAAATAATTACGGAGAGAAAGAGTTAACTCTTTATCTCCGTAATCATTCCTCACGTTCTGACAGAATTGTTCATTTTTCACATTTGTACATTCTACCCTGTTATGATTAAGCTTCAAAAACATTTTTGTTTGTTGTCAGAAAACGTTTTATTTGGTATAGAATTATCTTATCTTATATAATACAGACGTTACTTCAAAATGGAAGATGATTACGTCCTACGAATGCATGCTCTTTTTATAAAACACAAGCATTACTTTCTAAAAACCAAAAATTAATTTAATTTAATGAGGTCAAATCAACGACGCTAACGTTAATTAAGAGAGAAAGAGTTAAAAAGTTCATCCATTGGAAGCCGTTTTGAACGCTGCTCCCAGGTATGAACCAGGGAACTGTGTCCTGGAACTCAGAATGCCATCTTCTTGTCGTCTGACTGCATGACTGAGAGGCTAGGGTTCTAATCTCCTATGAAACTTGACGGCGATGCCGTTGAACCCACGCAGAGTTAAAGTTGAGGCATATAATGACGCCGCTTGCTCTGGCTTGGACATGTTCGCCGGATGGAGGACAAGCGCATCCCGAAAGCCATCCTCTATGGACAACTCGCGACTGGCTCAAGAAAAACTGGTCGCCCCCACCTCCGTTACATAGATGTAATAAAACGGGACCTCACATCAGTGAACATCAATACTGACCATTGGGAAGACATAGCTCTAGACCGCACCAGATGGAGAGAGACAGTGACCAAGAAAGCTATGGATAGCGAAAGCCCTTAGCCCTGGAAGAAAAATGACCAGCTCCTCTACCACTGAAGCAAAAGCCATCTTAACCTGCGATATTTGTGGACGGGAGTGTCTCATCAAAATAGGGCTCCACAGCCACAAGAGGAAGTGTGCGAGGTGAACCATAGTCGTTCTACGACTGAAGGAGGCCAAATGAGTAATGACTAAGATTTATGCAAATTACTATTGCCAGAGTAAGCCCAGTAAGTCTGTTCTGGCGATATTTTTTTCCCTCATAGAAACCCCTGGACAACCAGTCTCTACCAGGAGGTCTGATATAATCACCCCGGATACAGATGGATATGCAAAGAAATAGCATCTGTTAGTGACGATTTATATTTAGGAAAACTTCAATATATTCCCAAGATGAAAGGTTTTTTTTTTCCTTTTTTTTTTTTTTTTTGGTTTATTTAGATTATACTTTCATTTACACTAATACACAAGACAAACAGGTTATCGCATCCATGTCCAGACCATATAGTACAGTCAATGTTATTGAGAAGTTGTATATAGGTCATGATCAAAAACACTGTACATTGTAATATACCCGCTGGAGTTCATCAATTGGAGAGTCATAGTCGCAGATATAGGAGCATAAACGAGTGGTCAAAATAAGATCAGTTTTTCATGTAGAATGGACCTCATTCACCAATCATAAACAAACAACATTTAGCCACGTGGTTCTCTATCTCTTCTACACATATTGCGTAATTCACACAGCCAGTCACGTGACAGTTTTTTCCCATTGTTTTATCAATATTATCACGTGAATTAATGATGCCCATTGTTTTAATTGCAGACAACTTCTACCTAATTACAAAAGAGTAGCTTTAAAAGATATGATACATTATAAATTGTCAACTCTTTTAAACTTTCTATATTTTGCATAGATTAGATGCATAACACTGGTTTGCTTTAACTTGTCTGTACTGCATTGTATGGAAGGTGAATACTTCGCGTGAACTTTATGTTTATTCTTCGTCACAAGTAACGCAGCGTCTAGATCAGTGGTTCGAAAACTTTTTTGTCTCGTAGACCCCATGCCAAGTTTTCAGGTTTTCGGTAGACCCCCCTGCTTAACTTATATTGCATTTTTTGCAAATTCATCAAATTCATATTGAACAGAAAGACTAATTTCTAACTATAGTGAATCAAAGAGTGGAAAGTAACTTAAAGCTACTTAAGTCATATCGTCCGTTGCTAAGGAGATTATGTTTGAAGTGACCTAGTTTAGAGATTATGCTACTTTTGTAAATAAATATATTGTGCGTTGTTTTTAGCGACGGTAAAAGTAGTGACAAACGAATGACGTGGCAGATTACGGGTACATGACATGAGAAAAATATGGCTAGGGCTTGTAGAAAGATGTATAGTGAATAGACTAGGCAGCGGAGGTTTGAGTTTTCCTTCTCCTAGATGGGTAGCCAACCAATGCTAACGAGCCCCTCCTGCCCGAAGGTTACTGGTTTAGGCGCCAGTTGCTCGCATTTGCCCCTTCTCTTGTCGGTGGTAACGGTTCCGCTAGACTCAGTATCTGAACCACACGTGTAGGCCAGGAGTTGGAGTAGTTGTCAGGTCTATTTGAGACGCGTGACATTGGAAGCATTTTATAGGTAACCATTATCTTATCTTATCTTATATAATACAGACGTTACTTCAAAAAAGAAGATGATTACGTCCTACGCGTCATGCATTTAGTCATGCCTATTACCCAATGACTTAAATTCTGCCAAGTCACTGGTTTTCCTGGCTAGCTCAGGCAGCCTATTCCATGCTCTAATAGCACTAGGGAAGAAGGAGTATTTGTACTAATTTGTCCTAGCATATGGGACGAGGAATGTGCCTTTATCTTTGTGTCTTTCAAAGTATTTTATTAAATTACCATTACCACTAACAAGCTTGCGAAACCAAAGGAAATAACGTGTACATTATTGGTAGATGTAGTTTTTACGACGGAGTTCTTCCCCTTTAGATAAGCTGTTACTTTTCTCCGATGAGTTTTTAAACAATAGAAATACTTCCTAAATGAGAATATACACAACACTTGTGTACAACTCATTTAACTCTTCATTCTCTCTACCTGTGGTCCTGTCTAGAGAATAGGCGAGTTTCTGCTATAGTCCCCCAAGTCTTGTTCATCCTCTTGGCATTCTGTATCAAAATCTCGAGGCTATTTTTTTGTCTGGGAGTGTGTGTGTGTGTTTGTTTATATGGTGATGGTGGGGAGAGGTTAGCGATTGGTTGGGATTCTGTTGTGTGGTCGAGAGGCCAAGTGCGCTTGAACTTGGCTTGGCTACCTAGAGGGGGGCTCGAGGCTCGACACCCGACTCGGGCAGAGTTGTATTTACTGAGCGCCTAAAGGCAGCACGGAAAACCAACTCCTAGATACCCCCCCCCTCCCCACTGGTCCACAAATGAGATTGGACCAAAGCGCTCTGAGCATGCTATAAGCATGAAAGAAGCGCTGTATAAAAGCTATAATAATAATAACATAGGTGGCGATGTCGTCACTTGGTCTTAGTTAGGGGAGACAATAACACAACCTTTTTGAGTCTCACGTTTCTGGAGTCACATACGCACACACCGCCTTTAGGAGGCAGCTAAACGAATTGGGATTTCATTTTCCCGGTTGTTTTAATTACCTTTGTGTATAAGCAGAACATCAGGCTAGAATTGCTCGAGGGTTATGAGCTATCACCTGTTGTATTTCTAAGACTGGTTTTGTTTGTTTCATTTTAGGTGAAAACCTGGTTCCAAAACCGGCGAATGAAGCAGAAAAAGATCCAGCGAAAGTCACACGACGAGGAATGCCGACCAGACGATGACGTCATGGACGCCAGCCGCGAGGCCGGAGACGACTCCGACGTGGAAGATCCACATGACATCCGGTCTCCGCGTCCGTCACCTTTCCACGAGCATCATCTCCAAGCGCATCACTTGCAGACGGGAGTGTCTTACCGAGCGGAATTCCGGCACCACATTTCGGGGGAGCTGGAGTCACAGTCTTTGAGTCGTGAGTCTAGGTCAAGGTCGTACTCAGACTTCCGGCTATGTGATCAAGAAGACAACGAAGAGATTAATGTGGTAGATACAGACCATAGCGACCTACAGGCTAACTGTCCGGACACCTAAGCCTGGTATTGCAACGTGACCATCATCGACACATACAAATCCGAAAACTTGAAGTTGGGGGTCTCGAATCTGTTTTAAGTGAAACATTTGGTCAGTAACCAACAAGAGTCTTCTTTCAAACCAGAAACTTGAAATGCTGGTGAGAACAAAAAGGATTACATAACATCCATCGTCCCGAAAGCTTACTAAATAAAATAAAAATAAATAACAGATCCCATTGCATCGAAAGCGTATCCTGTACGATCATACGATGTTGGTCAACATTTTAGTATTTATCATTAAGGATGGAATGCAAATATTCTTAGCTAACTAGGATATATCATTATTTATCATCGATGAGCGAATGCAGATAGTCGTAGCTAATTTGGAAATATAATTAAGATCTATATACACATATGTAAAAGTCTCATTTTGGCATTGTTCCGTTTACCCGCCAGCTGTTGTTTTGAAATTTTGAGACATATTAGTCGAGACTTAAAAAAATGAAAGATACCGATACTTTTAACGAGATCTTCCAGCCTCGTTTTCATCCTGCCAGACGATATCTTTCAGCCTCATTTTCATCATGTCAGACGATATCTTCCAGCCTCGTTTTCATCCTGTCAGACGATATCTTCCAGCCTCGTTTTCATCCTGTCAGACGATATCTTCCAGCCTCGTTATCAACCTGTCCTACTTTTAAAACAACCAGTGTGATTAACACACGCAATATTTATTTTACAGTGGATTGTTCGATGGCCAGATGAACCAGTCACATCTGTCCGAGTTCCTTTTAAGTCGCCTGGATTATGTTTTGCAATTCATCGCTTCTTCATAAAAAAATGACTACACTATAGCTATGTTCAAAATAAAATTAAAACGTTACGATGTAGAATATAAATATAGCTATTGGAGCATTGAATGGGTTGCCTGAGTCAGCCAGGAAAAACCAATGAGTTGAAGTAAAATTGAGTAACAAGCATGGCTAGATTGACGTATCTTCTGTTTTTTTTTTTAAAACGTCTGTATTTTATAAGATAAGTTGTAACATTTTTTCTTTACATTGTCTTCGTATATTTTTTAAAGATTTATGTGTAGACGAGTGTGTGTGTGTGTTTATAGAGTTTGTGAAAAATAAGTACGTTGTATATTTACCTATTACGGCTGTGAGGTAGGCGCCTAATAAAAACGTCTGTGAGGTTTGCGCCTATTATAAACGGCTGTTGGGTTTTGCGCCTAATATAAACGGCTGTGAGGTTTGCGCCTAATATAAACGGCTGTGGGGTTTGCGCCTAATATAAGCGGCTGTGGGGTTTGCGCCTAATATAATTGGCTGTGGGGTTTGCGCCTAATATAAACGGCTGTGAGGTTTGCGCCTAATATAAACGGCTGTGTATATCCAGAGACGTCGTCAGAAATGATTAGAAATAAAAAATAGCACAATCTTCTTTTGACTGTAACTTACATGGATTGCTTCCCTTTGATCCCTGGCGGCGTGACCCTGTTGAATGCTAGCCGTTTTGTTTAACACCAGTACAGTTGCATTACCTGCAGATAGAGATGGGTCACCGAAGAGAAAAGCCACAGCGCCACTCGACCTACAGGCATGGGCAACTTGAACCCATGGGCAACTCGACGCCTTAGTTAGGCAAGCCATCGTCTTGTAAACTCAACTCCATAAGCAGATCAATGTAATCTTCAACTAATGCCAAGGAATGCACCTGGACAGCGATCATCTTGTCTCCCTTGATAGTCACTGGAAGAGTCGAGATAGTGGTCACCACTTTCAGTATTATGTTGTTCCTACGTGTATTGGACTAATTCCCCTACTAATGGTCACAATGGTGTTCTTGTTAACATTGCAATTCTCCAGCACACTTTAAAAAAAAAAAGTACACAACTATTGTTACATGGTTTTAAATGGCACTCCGTTGGACTGCAAGCGTGTCTACCAATTTGATTTCAATCTGATTTAACGGTGTTTTAAAAAAGGTGCACACAAATTAACATATTATTTTTGAAAAAAAATACTTCCGTATTCTGTACAGCGGATACACTGTTTTACTGTTTGCTGCCATTGTATGAACATCTGGTGGTTTTCAAATACTTCTTTATTTTTTACACCGGATACACCAATAACTCGTGTTGTTTATGAATGTGCTTCCATTGTGTTTATATACTCCAGTGCGGATTGTTCTACTTATTTATTGGTATTAGAATACATGAAATTATGGCTTTTATACAGCGCTACTTTCATGCTTATAGCCTGCTCAGAGCGCTTTGGTCCAATATCAGTTGTGGACCAGTTGGGGGGGGGGCGGGGAGGGGCTATCTAGGAGCCCCCCTTCGTAGGTAGCCAAGCCAAGACAAGTTCAAGCGCACTTAGCCTCTAGACCACGCTTACGGTTGAAGAGCGGATGAATACAATCTTTATAGACAGCTGGAGAAATCGTGTGGGGTGAGTTGAAAAGATGGAGCGCGAGGCGGAGAAAGAAATAGACCAAGAGATGTGAGGGGTAGGGGGAAGAGAGGCGGGGGAGGATTGGGCAAGAAGAAATGAGAGCAGGGTAGATCAGAAGCAGGAGATCAGATAGAACGAGAGTGCCTATGGAAAGAGAGCTAGGGAGAGACATGGGAGACAAAGAGGGAATAACAAAACAACACTCCCACTCCGTGAAGCACTCTTCAAACTTGTCACCTATTCAGCAGTATTAACAAGCTCATTTGTATTACAATCTTTTCATGTTTTGCTTGGTCAAATTATTGTTAGCCCTATACTCGGTTCTCTTAGGAGCCAAATGGGGTAGTCCCGGATCTCTTCTCAGTCACGTGGGTGTGTTGTTTACATTAATGACCTTATTGATTTCATAGTAATTAAAACATGAAAATAGTATAGATCTAGACATCTTTAAGTAATAAAAAGTATGTTACAATAATTCACTAATTTTTATGATTATTTAGTAGGTCTACTAGATCTAGGCTAGCACTAAATCTAGATCTACATCTTATCATAGGAAGATATTGCCATTATTGCCATGTATAAGGCCTCAGTCACGTGACTTTTTATAAAGTAGGTCAGAGATTTGGAACTACCTCATTAGTACACATTGACTTTGTCAGTTTCACTTCATGTAGCTTATACCCTTATGTTTTTTCCTATAGCTAAAACATTGAATGCCTGTACAAAATATTTATCTATGAAATCGCTCAATAAACTGGGCAGCTAGCAGTGCTCTCAGTAGAGAGAAAGCTAAGCTCTGCCCATAAACTGATATTGAGTTTCTTTGATTGTTGTTCATGAAATATAGGTTCTCTTTACACCTTTTATATTTATAGCTAATTTTGTGTACGCGGTGGATGAGTTGTTAAGCGCTTGTCTTCCAAACTTAGGGTCCTAGGCTTGAATCTTGGTAAAGACTGAGGTTTGAAGGTTTGAATTTTTAGTGCGTCTCTGAGTCCACTCAACTCTAACGGGTACCTGACTTTAGTTGGGGAAAGTAAAGGCGGTTGGTCGTTGTGCTGGCCACATGACATCCTTCTCGTTAATCGTTGTCCAAAGATGACCCTGATATCATCAGCCCTATAGATCGCAAGGTTTCAAAGGAGAACTTTATTTTACTTTACTAGTAGCTAAAGATAAAGAAAAGTTATAGTTGCAAGTCAAAAAACATTTGTATTATCGAAATTTGTGGAATGTCTCCAGAGAATGCCGACCATGTCAAAGCTGCATACTCTATCGAGAGGCCCTAACACACTGGCCCCAGAAACATTCCCTTTGAAAACAAAAACTATATGGGGAGCTGCCTGATCTGGACAACCGAGGAGTTCAACTCAGATACAGGACTAGTCAACTGAACACTCTAAAAAAAATAAGAACGCAGAAGAAAGACATAAAAAATAATTAAAAAAACAACAACACCAACAAAGCTTTTATTAAGTGTAATTGTATCAATAAGTATGGATCAGTCATGTAATTAAATTGTGAATGTTTCCGTGATCGCTTTAAAAAAAAAAGTTTTACGACTTTAATTCAAACTTCGGCCTCCTGGGACTAATTCAACTTATACCACCACATTTGTCAAGTACAATTTATATTCCTTTTTCAGTACCAAATAATAATAATAATTACCAAAAGTTAATAAACAATTTTTTTTTAATATTGATTCTTGTGTTGTCAGGTAAAAGAAAGAATTGTGCCAAATTTTGACTTGATCCGAGATTGGGGGGTCGGAGAAATAATGTGTACAAACTTTTGTCCAGACAGACAGACAGACAGAGTTGATATAAGCTTGGCTATAACTATTGATTCCATGTAATCACAACAAATAAGGATCAAGAAAGCAGTCTTAGTCTTAGTCTTAGTCTTACTCTTAGTCTTAGTCTCTTAGTCTTAGTCTCTTAGTCTTAGTCTCTTAGTCTAAGTCTAAGTCTTAGTCTTAGTCTAAGTCTTAGTCATAGTCATAGTCATAGTCATAGTCATAGTCATAGTCATAGTCATAGTCATAGTCTTAGTCTTAGTCTTAGTCTTAGTCTAAGTCTAAGTCTTAGTCATAGTCTTAGTCTTAGTCTTAGTCTTGACTAGGACAATATCGTGCAAGTGCTTTTTCTTGCCTAGTGCTATCAAGGTGTGTGACGGGTTGCCTGAATCAGCCAGGAAAGCCAATGACCTAGCAGAGTTTAAGGCTCAAAATAACATGCGCGTATACATGTAGGACGTAATTATCTTCTTGTCTTGAAGTACGTCTGTAATTAATAAGTTAGAAAAGATAAATACGACAGGTATAGACACTTTATAAATAAAGATAAATTGATAAATTATAATTATGTCCAATTTTTTTTTTTTGTGATACAAACTCTTAATTTTCACTTATTATCCGTATCCCTATCCAAACTGGGCCCCGCGCAATCCGTTTCGTATAGTGCGCCCCCCCCCCCGCAATGGTTAAGGCCGGCCCTGAGTCTAGGTATCATTTTTAGGTCTCAATAAATCTGTAGTCTAAATATTTCCTTTGTTGAATTAATAAATAAAAGAGTTCCTAATCAATGAAATGAGCATAGTGTTGATTCCGCTGGCTCTTACGCGTTCCATTCTTGACTCCTTGCCCTTCCTACCCCATTTCCTAACCACACTCCCCTCCCCCCCCCCCCCAAAGATCAAATTAATGTTAGTTCTACAATTTAAAATTTAAAAAAAAACTTATATTATGGATTGAAACGCTAATTTACTGCCATTTCTCTCAATACTGCAAGATTCATTTCACCATTTTCTAATTTTATGTATAAAAAAAAATAATTAATTATCGCTAATTAACTAATTTTTTATTTTTTTTATTCATGTCATCGACAATTAATTAACTGTGCAAAGTTTCAACTTGTTACAAGAATTGGAAGTGGGGAAAAAAAACGTGTAAAAGAATCCGCCCAGACAGACAAACAGACAAACGGAAAGAGTTAATATGCATTTTGTAAAAAAAAAAATGAAAGAACAATAACCCTGTTTAAAGTTTCACTCCCTCTACTGACATAGGTGTGTGTGTGTATGTGTGTGTGGCGAGAAGGTGTCAGGGAGCACTCATACACCTCAGTTTAGCTTCAGTCAGTAATAAAACCCTGATCTATATCGGGATTTGAACTCGATCCCATTTGATAGTTACCCAGGCAGTTCATGCCATCCAGCCCCTATATTTACGTAATTTGGATGGATCATGTGGCGGTTTAAAATTGTATCGATATTTGCTGAGACAACTTTGTTGAAAAAGTGCTTTTAAATATGGTAGAGCTGTACGTGTGTGTTTCGACGCTCTTTTAACTCTTTCCCTCCTAATTACCGATATCATCGTTGATTTGATCCCATTAATATAAATTAATTTTTGGTTTTAGAAAGTAAAGCGTGTGTTATATAAAAAGAGTATGCATTCTCCTATAGTTATATACCAAAAGTAACGTTTTCTGATTAGAAACAAAAATGTAATTGAAGTTTCATCATAATAGGGTAGAATGTACAAATGTGAAAAAATTATCAACTCTGTCAGGACGTCAAGAATGGAATAATTAAGGAGATAAAGAGTTAAACAGACTTTCAAAACGTACCCACCTACGGTACATTTGTGTTTAGTGCTAGAGATCGGTGCGTGCAGTTTAGGTAGGGCCGGCCTTAGGCCACTGAAACCTATGCGAACGCAGCGGGCGCCACACTTACATAATTCTAGGTGTAAATTATTGAATTAAACCATTTTACAACTTATAACAGATTTCCAGTGGTCTCCTGTTTTACCAGGAGCTCTTGGAAATATGAAATTGCAAAATATACGAAAAAGTCCTTGAAAGCTCATGAAATTATACAAATCTTTTGAAGACTCATTAAAATCTCTTGAAATATTGACAAAATAGTCAATTTTGGTGTGTCGTTCAGTATGTAAAAAAGCCACTCCTACGCTCGAAAAAAAAACACAAAAAAAAAAACGGCCTTATACATTACCCATAACCGTGGCATCTGGTGAAAGAAGCTTATGAAGAATTTATTTGAGGTCAAAAATTTTAGTGAATAGATTGAAACATTTGGTAATTCTTGATATTAAGCGGGATCTATGTATGAAACATAATCTTGGTATGATACTGTATAACTTCGCTACACGCAAGGCTCGTAAAGTTAATTTGATCATGATTTTTTTACTTAGTAAAGAATGAATAAAATGCATAGTCGAATTTATTTTGTAATACAAAATCTTAAATCTTCACTTATTATCCGTATCCCTACCCTACCGCGCAATCCGTTTCATATTGGGCCCTAGGTGTAGGTAATCATATTTAGGCGCAATAAGTCTGTAGTCTAAATATTTTCTTCATTGAATGGGAATATTCCTGATTAAACAGTTCCTAATGAGCATAGTGTTGATTCCGCTGGCTCTTACACCTTCCATTCTTGACTCCTTGCCCTCCCTACCCCATTTCTCTACCACATTCCCCCCCCCCCCCCTTTTCCTTCCTGATCCTGGCAAAGAGGGCCGTCCAATTGAGGGTTAATCTAAGAGGGCGTCCCCTAATTCGCAGCCCCCTCTTTGATAAGGACGTGAGACGGAAGTGGCCTCTATTTGTAGCGGAAGAACATCGCCTTGCTGCGCTGTCAGGCGTCCCATGGCTCAGCGAGGGAACCTTTTGCTGCGGGACGGCGTACCAGTGGGCGACACCAGATTGTCACGTGATCGACTTAACTAGATTACTCGGTAGCTCTTAAGACGCTTTTAATGTTTGCAAAAGATTCATCTTTCAGTTGGACTCACGTTTGGCCTCTTTTAATTATAAGATACTCCCAACATCTTAATTATTAGATAGTGCCAGTAACTCAATTATAAGATAGTCCCAGTATCTCAATTATAAGATAGTCCCAGTATCTCAATTATAAGATAGTCCCAGTATCTCAATTATAAGATAATCCCAGTATATCAATTATAAGATAATCTCAGCATCTCAATAATAAGATAATCCCAGCATCTCAATTATAAGATAGTCACAGTATCTCAATTATAAGATAGTCCCAGTATCTCAATTATAAGATAGTCCCAGTATCTCAATTATAAGATAATCTCAGCATCTCAATAATAAGATAATCACAGCATCTATCTTATAAGATGACAGATGTAGAAGGGGAAAAGAGAACCTAAATTGACCACCTCTTGACAAAGGTTTGTCTGCATTGTCTGTGGCAAAATATGTAGGTCGCACCTTGGACTGCGTCTGTGGCATTAAACGTCTCGATGTGCGTAGGCACATGATATACATGTACTGTACTCTAGTGGCGTAGATAGGGTGGGGGAGGAGAATTTTAAAATCCCCGGGACCCCACATTAGGTGGGCCCCAATGAGTTTTATTTTACATTAAATATTAATATTACGCAAAATGCAGGGGCCCCCAAAGAGGTCAAGCCCACCAGGTTCCAAAATGATGGAAAATTCCTAGCTACGCCCCTGCTGTACTCCTCACTACTCGTTGGACTCAATGAAAAGCCTTATTATTTATGTATAGGCTATGTAATAGATTTATAATACGAATTTTAAAAAAATATAAATAAACCGCAGTGAATAGGTCGGTAGTTGTCATCGCTAGCTATTTTATTTTTTTTTTTTTATTTTAGGTTTTCAAAAAAATAAATATTTGAAAATTCACAGTATAAAATAATTATTAAACTCAAAGAAAACAAACCAAAAAAAAAATTTAGCACGAGTGGGGTTCGAACCCACGCGGAAATAATTCCATTGGATCTTAAGTCCAACGCCTTAACCACTCGGCCATCGTGCTGATGACCTGGTGCGAGCAACTAGTGACGACTTGACAGTATCACAAAGTTTTTAATCGATTTTTTTTTTATCTCGACTAGATCAAGAATCTAAATCTGCCTGCCACATGTGTGCTTTACAAACTTCAAACCAACAGATATTGCGTGACTTTAATAGATCTAGGATTCTAGATCACAATATAAAATCTAGATCTATAAAGAAAGCTAGATCTTCTATTTAAATCCTACTTGTTACTAGATCTAGATAGTAGATCTAGATATAGGGCCTAGTTACATTACAATTAATATACAGAATATAGGGTAAAGTTTATATAGTTACAATATAGTAGATAGATCATCATCATATTTCTGATATGAATGAAAATGAAAGTTGAAATGGGGCCCGGAGCTCTGAAGTGGCCTGATGATGACATTGACATTATCACTCATCATTATGATTGATTGTCACTTGTGGTTTAGATTTAGTCTTAGATCTATAATATACCTATATCTAGATTCTAAATATTATTATAATATAGATTTTATAGTTATAATGTTTTTTGTTTGGTGTAATGCACAAATTGTAAGACAAATTTCCTTACGGATAATAAAGATTATTATTATTTATTTATTTATCTAGAGCAGGGGTTCTCAGCCTAAGAAGACCATCGAAAATACGGATTGTTTTTTGTTTATTCTTCTAGACTGCTGTGTGGATGGGGGTCGCCGAAGAGTGAGATTGTAAAAAGGGGGTCGCCGAGCTTAAAAAGTTGAGAACCGCTGATCTAGAGTCTAGATCTATATTCCATAGGCCTACTAAATACTTAGCCTTACTTGTTTTCAGATTTCGGTCGGGCTATTAGGGAGTGTACTGTGCATGCTCAACTCCGTCTTATAGCTTATGATTTTGATATATTTTACAGATCTAGATCTAGGCTATATCTGTTGCTTTAAATATTATCACTGTTTATTAATCATTAGTATGTTGGTGTTATAAAAACCTTTGCTAGTCTTTAGTCTTTAGTTTAGGAGAGAAACCGAGAAAAATCCTAGGCTTATTGGGGAAAAAAGCTGCCGCTTCATCCGTTTCAGTCCTGATTAAGTAATTAAGGTGCTTATTATAGATCTAGATTCTATTATTATAGATCTATCTAGCTGTTCCGGGCAAATGGTATGTAGGTCTAATAGTAATAGCATGTAGATCTATTATTCTATATGATAGGTAATCCGTGTTCCACCCCTCAAAAATCTTCTGCTTACGGCTGCTTACGCCAATAGCTTAAATATTTCTCGTGTCGTATTTTAGTCTATTAAATTCTTTTACGAGACCCCACACGCTCAGTCAAAATGCCCCCCCTTTTTTTTTTCAACGTAACTGGATAAGCAGACGATATTTAGTCTAGGCTATGCTATGGCTATATAGGCGCCGCCTACCGGTAGTGTCCACATACCGTAATTTTACCCCAAAACAATGTTTAATTTATTAAAACTCATAGATCTTAAATAAAAAAAAAAAGTGGCCACAGCTTAAATTGATGTTGAACTTCTCTTTGCTTGCTCCCTTTCTGTCTGGCCCCCCTATGGGCATTAATTGATCACATTAGAATCTGTTCGGGCCTAGTTAGCGGGCCTCATCAAGCGTCATCTGATTGGCTTAGCTCTCCTTCATTACGTGAGGTCAATCTAATTCGCTGACACTTGGCGTGTGATTGAGGAAGTCGGGAATCAAAGAGACCAATTTTTCTCTCAACGCGGGCTGTTGTTCAGGCTTTTAGATCTAGATTTGTTGAATGAAAACTTAATTGTCTTCGACTCGTGTTAATTATGGCAAATAGATTCATAGATACATCATACATGCACGAAAAATAATAGGCCTACAATTAAAAACTAAATGTTTTGTAAAATGGTTTACATGTTTCGATTGTTCCTTATTCAGAGTTGAAGATAATTTACTTTATAGTCCAAAACCTCCCGCAGAAAAATGGGAGATGGTAGCGGGCAGGGTTTGAGCCCGGGACTATCGATAAGTCCAAGCGACAGTCCAGTGCGCAATCCGCACGACCAGGCAGCCATCCTAGCACCTAGAACTAGATTAACTATGGCTACACTTAAAAAGCGTAATATAGAAATCTTCTTTGAAGGAACTTATTTACAAAGACTTAGGCGCATTGGGCGACAAGCTGCTGTCTCCATAAAGATCTGTCACTTGCGATGTCTGAAGCCTCTTCCCACCTGGTGTCCTCTGCTCCGGGGTCCTGTGTGAAAGTGCGTCACCAAGTTATACGAGGACGTCCCTGTTTGCACTTTCCTCGTATTGGCCTCCATGTCATCGCAACTCTTGGTGTTCGTACTTCATTCTGTCGGTTACATCCTGATTAAGCGGTCGACTCCCAGTTCGGCATAGGATTACCCTGTTTTTTTTTTGAGAGACCCGATCTCTGGAGATTTTGGCGCAGCTGTTTTTGGCGCGAGACGTTTTGGCGCAAAATGTTTTTGCCGCATTGTATATGTTCGTTTTATTATGTCTTTAAAAGGAATGAAAGGCCTTTACGTATCTATGTTTTGTAGGCCTGTTTGTGTTTCTATTAAAACCTATTTTGCAATGTCGGCCTCGAGATCAAGTTATTTTCTTGTCCATTAGATTTTGGGATTTGACTTGGTTGTGTAATTATTGTTATGTCAAGTAACGTGTTAGGCCTTTATTGTGTGTGTGTTTTACTCTTGTTCAAAACAAAATAAAAATGAAACAATGATAGTATTGAAACCCAGGGGGCGAAGCTAGGAATTTCCCATCGTTTGGGGGCCTGGGGGGGGGGGCTTGACCCCTTTGGGGGCCCCTGCCTTTTGCGATATATTTAATTTTTAATGTAAAAAACACTAATTTGTGAAGGGGGTCCCGAGGGGATTTATTTTAAAAATTCCCCCTTCACCCCCCCCCCCTCCCATCCAGCTACGCTACTGTTCAAACCTATTATTTTGTAATGCATGCCTCAAGAACAAGTTATTTTTTTTGTCCATTAGATTTTGGGATTGAAGTTTAGAATTTGGGATTGAAGTTTAGATTTTGGGATTGAAGTTTAGATTTTGGGATTGAAGTTTAGATTTTGGGATTCAAGTTTGTTGTGTAGGCCTAATTATTACTGCGTCACTAACGTAGGATATTGTGTGTGTGTGCGTGTATGTGTGTGTGTGTGTTTTAATCTTGTCCACACATAAAAAGATGATGCAATGAATACATTTTTTGGTAACACGAAAATTATTTCTTTGATTTATATCAGTAGCCTACCTCCAATAAAAACACACACAAAAGTTGGCCTTACACTGGTGAATATCCAACTGAGCGTTTCGCACACCTAGCCTATAATTTATGGGGTTGGGGGGGCGGGGTGGGGGGGGGGAGGAAGCATGTCAGTATCATGGTCTCAGGTAGGAATCTGACCTTTATTTAGTTTGTAGGCTTTACATGTTTCGGATGTAGAGTATTACTTCCAAGCTCAAACCTCCCACAGGATGGCGGGGGATATTGTGGCGGGCAGTCGTTTTCGAACCCGGGACATTCGAGACATATGTCTCAAGCACATGCCCCACGACCAGGCAGCCATCCATCCTTCGCAATGTGTTCATGAAATAGTTACAATTATTAAAACTTTTTTTTTCTGGCTTGAGGGGGGGGGGGTGGTTATACTTTATATAGGCCTACTATATATATAGTATATATAGGCTACTACTAACATAGTGAAAAAAAAAACAACAAACAATATTTATTGTATACAAAGTTTGTGTTTTATAGATTATCCTTATTGATTCTTGTTTTGTTTGTTTAAATTAGTGATTGCCTTAGAGTTAGAGGTAATGGAACTTCGAGGACACTCTGTAGATCTATGTACCAAAATTATTTATAGGTCAGGTATTGTGGTACAGGGACCTAGCCATTATCATTATTATTTATATATGTATGTTTATTCATGATGCTAATAAAGAACATCACTTCCGGGTCATCCACAGGAAAAGGTTATAAATACTAAAACATTTCTTCACATACTGTTCGATATTCAATAGTATTAATAAGTCACGACACTACAGGTATTTTTAAGTCAGGCGAAACTGCACATACCCTTGCAAACAAGGCAGCCACTTGGGGCCTCCGATTAGAAAAGAAATAATGAAGCGTGTCTCCAACGTTTTTGTAACATATTGGTATTTATGTACATTTGCACACTAGCGCGTCAGTCCAACACCGCTTGTGTTTACATAATAAATGGGGTTCCTAATATGTCTTCCCTCTTAAACACTAGTTTGTTATTTGTGTAACACAAATATTCTACAGTTTTTGTTTATGTTTGTGTACACTATGTAATAGTGTGTTTTTAATAAATTTTTATAAATGTCATAATTTTGCCTTTTTACTGTTTATTTTTCTATTTTACCTAATTCACAATTATCTAAGGTTGGCCCTGCTTCTGGAGACATCTCAAGGAAAAATCAGTAGTGGAGTTCCTTAATCTTTGCAAGTACCAACTAGTCTATATTCCCTCAGGCAGATTACAATGAAATGAGCCAAATGTAATTTGAAGAATTCTTTTGGATTACCCATTAAAATTAATTTTAAAAACTCAGAGAATGAAATGTTCATGTAAAAAATTCGTAGAAATTCAAGATTTTATTGAAAGTCAAATCAATTTATTTTAGTCAATATTTCTTTGGCATAGATAAACAAGGCACAAGGAAACTGCAGAAGTGAGCAAAGATAAGAGCACCCACAAAGAATAACATAGTTAGAGAGATGGTTAACTCCCTTGCAAGCACTAGATGAACTATTCCAGTGATGCCCAAAGTACGGCCCGCGGGCCAGATCCGGCCCGCCAAAACAAAATTAAGAAAATCACCCACACCCCCTGCCCCCCCCCAAAAAAAAAAAGGTTGAAAAATGCAACTTTACCTATGTTAGAGCTCTCTCTTTTTTCTAATGGATTGGTACCACGACATTTAACACTTTAATGTAAAATGTAACAGAAAAAGTAAACGGATCTTTCCTTTTTTTGTGTGTTTGGAACATGATAATAAGCCAACATGTTTGTTTTATAAAGAAAGTGTGGCTGTTTAACAAAAAAAAAAAAAAGCATATGAACAGCATTATGAAGCAAATATAGCGGTATTGATGGGAATATTTACCAAAAAGAGACCAGAAAAATGAGTCGGTGGTGAGACTTGCTAAAATGTTGCTCACATTTGAAGTAGAGAAATGAACCCATTTTCCGACGCGTGAAAAACAAAAAATTCAAATATCCCATGAGTTAATGTAAGTACTACATCCATGGGTTTCTCATAAAATTAGTTTAAAGTCAATTTCATTTCTGTTTTTATTTTTGTTACTTTTTCGGTCATCTGGCCCGCCACACGAGTGTCGGAAATTAAAATGGCCCGCAGGTCGAATTAGGTTGGGCATCACTGAACTATTCCATTCTGACAAAATTGTCTAATACAAGAAAAAATAACAAAAAAAACATTTCTTTGAAATGACTGTATTTTAATTAATTTTTTTTTGCTGTATTCATCAATGCCAGCTTCACTTCATAATCTTGAGTTTCTAGGTTTATTATACAAAAAACTCACAAAGAAACATTTTTAGCTTTTTGTAACAGTTTTTGCCAGTTTATTCTTTGAAATGATACACAGTGAACAGAACTACATCAGTGCAAGAAACAGTTACACAATGTTACCAATCACTTGTAGCATCCCGTCACATCCTGTAACAGTCCGTATATTACAAGCAGGTATGGATGTAAGGGATGGCAGGTGGGGCTACAACCCCAGGGGCCTCCACAAGAAAGGGGCCTCCACAAAAGAGATTAAAATTTATCCGAAATTTCAATTGGTCAGTAACTTTAAAGCCTTTTTTATAACCTTTATTTTTTATGGCTTGCAAAAATGTCGTAATTAAAATGTGCAGGCTTGTAGCATGATTGGAATAAGTAATTACAGCTCTGGATTTACGGCAGTGCGTCTACCAAGGGCTTTACCCTCCACAAACTCAAAAATATACACTTTTAAAAATTAAAAATATGCGTATTAAATAATTTTTAAAAGGAAAGATTAAATTTTTAACAGCTCTATTTCTTTCTTTTAAAATAGACCGTGCTTTTAAAAATAAGTATTTTCATTCATAAGTGCATCTTTATTTAAGCTTTCGAAAAATTGTAGGGGGCCTCCACATTCTTAAATCCGGCCCTGATTACAAGCAACTCATCATACATTAGTAACTCTATTTGTAAATGTAAATAATAATTAGCGAATTCTGCATAAAAATTTAGCTGCCCAACTCAAAAGTCTAACAATGTTTTTAAAACTGTCACAGAAGTCACCGGTTCAAATGTTGTGGTACTCACCAGTCCAAATGTCAGACGGTGTCTTCACACCGCCAGATAAACACAAGTTACATTATGACACAAGTTGTTCTTTCTAAAGGTATATACATAACAATAATTGCCTAGAGTCGTATTGACTAAAAACAATCACATGATTGGAAAGAACATGTGAACACTTAATCAGGAACACAATGTGGTGAATAGTTCTAAAATATTACACAAAAAAAACAACATAACATTTTTATACATACAGTACAGTCCAATGTTTGTTCTCTGCCAACCATCTGGTCACTAAATTAAGGCATTGTCTTCAATGAGAATGACCACGCAAACCCAGTTGCAATGCCAGATAGACCTCAGGCGGTCACTAAATAGTGGACAATAATTTCATGACAATTATAAAATCCAGCTACCTTTTAACTCATAAAACATTCTTAGAATTTTCAATTTGACTACCGCGAATCCATCTCCTTTTTAACACCCGTCAAGCGCAAGGCACATAGTGCCAATGTTTAGCTGCTGTAGAGCTAAACATAACTCAGGATGAGAAAGACTGATGGGGATCTGATCATTTCAATAACAAAATTATACATTCCAGACATTTCCTACAAATTCTCATGAATAAAACACAGGAATATCTCACTACAACAAATTTTTAACAACTCGATAGAAAGTTATTCATATTCAAGTTGCCAGATTAAAAAATACAGCACTCAGTATTGGTTCCTTATAAGTTGGTTGTATACATCAAGTGTTGATTCCTTATGAGTTTATTTCATAAGAGTTGGTTGTTTACAAATAAGGTTGCCAGCCAGCAAACAGTTTACACAAGTTCCTGGGGTCGCTGGCTTTCTGGATGAGATAGTTGACTTGGCCAGAGATGCTGAGCTGGGCGTTGCCTTCTTGACCGTTCAGCTTCTGTTTGAGCCGGAGAAGAGTTCTCTCAGCCAGTTTATTCTTGTTGGTCTTGGGGTCTGTAAAAGAATAAAATGAAATCATAAACCTGAAACTACATGTGAACAAAAATATTTTTGGTTGACATGTTTCGGATGTTCTTTCAGATTTGAAGATTTTTACAACCAAGTCCAAGCCTCCCACAGGTTAACAACTGGGATAGACAGGAGATGGTGGCCATCAGGACTTGGGACCATTAAGACCATTGAACGACAGTCCAGAATGCATACCATAATGATTAGGGAGCTGATATGGAGGCCAACACTTGATATCCTCATATGAAAATCACTGCCTTCATTCTAATCTGAACTCTGACACCTGGTTGAGTCTCAACTCTGCCTCTATAGTTAACTATAGAAACAAGACCAAGTAGCTGTTGACATATGCTGACAGTACAAAAATTGTATATGGAATCTGACAGTAGAGATATGCTCAATGGAGTAGATATCAAACCCAGGACGCCAGATTTGGAAGACAAGCGCTTAACCACTCTGTCACCGCAATCCCTAAATCCTGAAGGGTTAAGTAAAATGATTAATAATTCAGTTTTATCTGTAAGGTACGAATTCCAAAAAACCAACCTATATTTCTGATGTTTGTGTCAGTATCACTCACTGCCCCTGCGACTTGACCACTAGAGGGCACCTGCCCACTGGCAATGGGGAGGTCAACATTGTCCACATTTGCTTCATCACGTTTTCTCTACATTGGAAAGTAAAACGAAAAAAAAAAAAAAAGATGTAATTTTTTTTCACATCAATCGTTAGTACACATTTAAAAACTTAACACACTACAACATCAGAAGATTAATAGGAAAAAATAAAACCAGGGAAGAAATAGAAATGTCATGATGACATCAGAGCAAAGTATGTAATGGAAGGAATAATGGTGGTGATGATACATTTTGCAAGTATCCGCCAGAGAGAAATATGATGATGACGATTAGGTAATGACTGACCTGTATGGTAAGTGCTTGCTGTGGAGTCAGTGTCCAATGAGACAAAGGGTCATGCATCAGGACCTGGACAATAGTCAACAGAGACTCACTGTTGTCTTTCATCACCTGCATAGTGTGCTCACAACACCTGAAACATTGAAAGCAAATGAGCATGTCATAAAGCTTAATTTCATTTTTCCCATTTGTACTTCACTGCTCTGTTAGGGTTAAACTTCCATAACATTTTTCTTTTAATCAGAAAATGTTATAATTGGTAGAGATAAATGCATGTCCTTTTTATATAACACAAATTAAGGTTTATGAACCAAAACATTTTTTTTAGTAAATTTAATGGGGTTAAATCAACTATGTCAATCAGGAGAGAAAGAGTTAAAGTACCGCTATTTGGCATGAAAAGATTTGAACCAGAGACTGTCATAAGGGAGAGTTAAAAACATTAAAAATCATCATAATGTGTAGATGTTTATCTCATTCTTTTAGAAGACTTAGTGACTAGAGTAGAAAATCCTGCTTAGAGTTCATTAGAGAAATTGATATGGAGGCCAACACTTTAGGAACCATGTAAAAACTTAAAGGACAAACCAGTCCAACCTTTTCCCAACTATTGGCAAGCAAACAGTAGGAGCTGGACAGACCCTAAAAAGTGTCCTGATATCCTCATATGAAAATCACTGCCTTCATTCTAATCTGAACTCTGACACCTGGTTAAGTCTCAACTCTGCCTGAGGTAACGTCCGGGGCAGATGTTACTAATCAGATTCCTCAGCAATTGTTCCCATGTGTTTCTGGGCTGTCGCTTCTTACTCTTTTCTTGGAATTGGGGTGAAAAGGGGGGGGGGGGGGGGGGCACGTTCCAGGTGAGTTCCAGGTGAGTGCTTGTCTAGGGATGTTGGATACAGGCTTGCAGAAAGTGCTTACATTGTCTCTGAAGGATATCTTCTTCAATGGGCTGCTGCTTTGTTCTTTGACACATTTCCTCATAAGTGATCTCGTCAGACAAGTGGGCCTTAAGTATTTTCCTGAGGTAGATATTGATGAATACCGGTACTTGGATATTTTCCATTGTGGTTCTCAGTACACTAGCTGAGTGAATATAGTCATTTTGGTGCATTATGCATATTACTATCAGACCAAAAGAAAAATGGGAACAGACCTATATAAATTATAATGTAGACCCTGGAAAATGAATTTTGAGCATGAAATAAGTTGTAAGGAAATATCAAGTAGGGCTGACATGTAATAAATAGTATGATTGGATTTTGTATTGATTCTTCCAAGTCATTGCCATTAATAATGCCAAATCAAAGTCACTGCCATTGTTAATGCCAAATGGGCTTTATTAATAAGCGACAATAAGACAAAGGTTTCTATTTGGGGGGAGACTTGAATGGTATCTAAATAGATTTCAAAATGTCTGTCACCTTCTGAAAGTTCCTTCAACACCAGTTATCCCCATTCCATCTACAATGTCACGGGTCAGTCGAAATGGAACAGTTTCTGGAGTAGGTAGAATGTGTCCCATATCAAAAGCAATGCCTGGAAACAGCAAACAATGGCATCATATTCAAGCATCTAATTTAATTACATATTGAATGTCTTCAACAAAAAATGCAATATTTATTAAATGAAACAAATGATTTTAAGCTATCAGTTATATAATAATCTTCTTCTTTTAAGTTCTGGGCATTAAGTGTGGTTTGTGAGTTCTTCATTGCATTTCAATTTGAGTTCTTCATTGCATTTCAATTTGAGTTCTTAATTTCATTTCAATTTGAGTTCTTAATCGCATTTCAATTTTTGCTATTTTGAATTCAGTCTATACACTTAAGTAAACATAGAATGGCTGCCGAGTCGTGCAGTATGCATTCCCGACATGTCAAATTGGTGCCCAGTCTAAGCCTTGTCCACCATCATCCTTTTCTGTCCCTTAAGAGGTTTGGTTTAGGAATGTAAGAAATTTGTCAAACAAATATTAACTGGAAATAAGTTTATTGTGTTTCATAAAGATACTTTAGAAACTAGAATCTTAAGCTTCTTCCCCTAACAACATCAACATCCCAGAGACTACTGGACAGACCTTAATCCCAGAGACTACTGGACAGACCTTAATCCCAGAGACTACTGGACAGACCTTAATCCCAGAGACTACTGGACAGACCTTAATCCCAGAGACTACTGGACAGACCTTAATCCCAGAGACTACTGGACAGACCTTAATCCCAGAGACTACTGGACAGACCTTAATCCCAGAGACTACTGGACAGACCTTAATCCCAGAGACTATGGACAGACCTTAATCTAAAAATTGCATGCACAAACATATTTACCTTTAATTGTTGTCAAAATAAGCACAGCTCAGAATGCTCAACTTTAAAATCATTCAATTAGCTATAATTAAATGTCAATACTCTAGGTATCTAATTTTATTTTTAGCCTTGCATAAAGCAAAATCACTGACCTAGATCTATATGTATCAGCTCTGCACTCTTGAGATCTACCAAAATATTCATCACATGCCTGTCTCCAAGACCCAGGATATAGCCAACTGAAAAAATGAACATTGACCCAGTATGTAACCAAATAAAGAATGATCAATATGCATGTAAAAAAAAATTCAAAAAACGCCAAGTTTTACTTGAAAATGTTGAAGCTATATTTTTGTCACGGATGAATGTGAGTATACTCTACAAAGTTCATTAAAAACTAAATATGAAAAATCACAACAAAATACAACAAAAATGTCAATTCCATAGGCCACTAAGGCTCTGGGTATGCCACACAGGCGTGTATGTATTCACAAAGACTTAAAAATAGTCACAAAGATTAAAAACATAGACATTGTGTCTTGAACAGCTTAGACTTTGTGCCATGATTGTAGACTGTGTCTCTTCAACTGAGACTGTGTCTTCAACTAAGACTGTGTCTTCAACTAAGACTTAATTGCACAAAACGCCAAACCATTTTCAGATGGTGAGTATGTCAAAAACTGCTTCTTACGTGCGTCTGAAGAACTGTTTTGTGATTTAAAAAAAAACAACAACCAGAAACCATGAAAAGAAAAAATCAAAGATTTGCCACTATTCGCTAAAATAGTACAAGATAGAATAGCTAAAATATCTTCAAATGTAACACATTTGCAGGTGGAAGATATTCAACATTCTTCTGCCTTATCACTTGCTAGTCTTGCGACATAAAGAACACGACACAAGGTGCCCATTTTGTCAGGTATGTCTTCCCAAGGTCCAAAAGAATATCTTCTAGTATTGCTACTCTCATGACAAACTAGAGGGGAAGAGCAAAAATGCCTTGAAGACAATACGATCGAGTTAAATAAAATCGTTTAAACAGCAACTGAGGGAGCCAGAAGTATGACAGGAAAAAATAAAGGATCAACCACGATTCTTTGGAGCAGAATGTATAAAGTAGTATCGTGACACGACACGAATTACTTTAGCACAGTAATAAAAAAATCAAAGATGAATTTCTTGACAGATTTGAGCAATTCAAAACCAACAAAACCTTTCTAGCATTCCTGGTAAATTCTCTCAAAACAAATAATAACAAAATCCACATAGAGCTATTTGGAATTGATACTGGATCTCTAGAAATGCAAATATCGATTTAAAAAGTAAAGCTTTGTGGAGTGGAAAATTTACAGTAAAAAAGCAAGTTGGAAAATTTGGAGGTCCAGAAATGTATGTAAAGCAACAAATGTGACAGTTTAAAAGAAATGTCTCGAGTTGAGACACTTAGCCTATATTCGACGAATGACATAGTCTTCAGAATGCTACAGTGAGGTGAAGTTGGCATTTGAAGTACTGACTATCTTTGGATCGACATATTTGTGCGAACAAGTGTTTTCTTGCATGAATATAATTAAAAGTAAAGTAAGAAGTCAACTAGCAAATGAACATTTAGGGTCGTGTTTGAAACTAAAAACAAGTAATCTATCCAAACTTTCTAAAAACCATGCAAAACCATCGCTCCCACTGAATTTGTTTGCTCAATTGTTTGTTAGTGAAGTACAAGATAGTGGTGTAAGTAAATGTTTGACTGTTTTAGTTGTTACCAAAAAAAAATAAATATTTATCTAATAATGCCAAATATATATATATTATCTAATTTTTGTGTGAAAAACACGTATATATAAATACATTCCTATTTTTTTATAAAAAAGAATTATTATATAAGTACTATTTATTGTTGGTAAGAAAAATTTGTGGCTCTTTAAAAACTAAAAAATTTCGTAAATTGTAATTTTTGGCTCTTTCGACTCAAAAGGTTGCCGACCCCTGATATAGACCATGTTGACTAATATAGTGAATCTAGTAAGTCTAGTCAAGCTTCGTAGGGTTGTTAAGATATGTCAACCGAATTTCCAATTTGCTGCATACTTGACCCAACACTTAGCTGGAATCAAAATATATAATTCAAATAAAAACAGAAGCTTGAAAATAAATAAAAAAGCATCTCACTGACCTATAGAGTTGGTAGCCACACTACGTGTGTATGCTAATCTCTTCTCAAACCAAACAGACGGCTCGGGAAAACTTTCCATGAAGAAGTAACGGAACACTGGCTTGAAATGGGCACATATTTCCTGATAAGCTTTGAACCTTTTCTCTGCACTGCTGCCTGCAATCTACAATCACAAAAATATTGCAATGACTTCTAGTTTGAAGAAGATCTTATCTTATCTTATCTTATATAATACAGACGTTACTTCAAAAAAGAAGATGATTACGTCCTACGCGCCATGCATTTAGTCATGCTGTGAAAGATACAGTTGTAAGGCAAAGTTTCTTTGGGCTTGTAAGTCTCGAAAGATAAATCGACTATTAAAATATGATTTGATACTGCGATTCCAATAACTTATATAAATTGTTTTAATTCAGTTATTGACATAGTAATGATTCTAGGATAATTAAAGACAGATTTTAATTGAATAATAATAAATGATTTTAATATTTTAAAACAAAAAATTGTTGCAATTTACAAACATTAAATTAAAAAAAATATTCTTAAATCAAACTGGAACTCAAATTGTGAATTGTTCACTTTTAAAAATTTACTTAACTACTGAAACTTAAAAAAAAATGTATGTCCTAAAAACAATTACACTTTTCTGGGACTAAGTATTTACATGCAAGTGACTTCGACAGTCTTTAGCCAACCAATCCTTTGGCCGATATCTAGCGTGGGCTCCAATGGGATTGTTTGGTTTGATAAGGTATTCCCCCAGAGGTTGAGTCCCCTCACACCACTGTAGGAGTCCACACTTCTGACTTAATGGAACCACCTGGAGTTGGATACAAGACAAAAAAAGATTTTTATCACTGAAACTATAACACTTTATCACTGAAACTATAACACTTTATCACTGAAACTATAACACTTTATCACTGAAACTATAACACTTTATCACTGAAACTATCACACTTTATCAATAACACTTTATCAATAACACTTTATCACTGAAACTATAACACTTTATCACTGAAACTATAACACTTTATCACTGAAACTATAACACTTTATCAATAACACTTTATCACTGAAACTATAACACTTTATCGCTGAAACTATAACACTTTATCACTGAAACTATAACACTATCATAACAATCAAATTTCATTCTGCATAAAAAAAATATTACAGATAGACACTACACATTAAAATACAGTAAAAGCTGCAAGTTCAACTCTAGACCTGGTACCTTGTATGTCCTGACATTAAGCTTTCTTTCTTGAGTCTC
Organism: Biomphalaria glabrata; assembly: GCF_947242115.1. Lineage (NCBI taxonomy): Eukaryota > Metazoa > Mollusca > Gastropoda > Planorbidae > Biomphalaria > Biomphalaria glabrata. The sequence goes on along the minus strand of NC_074716.1, from coordinate 52,484,969 downwards.
TGGTGCACTGGCCAGCAACTGATTCACAAGGGAGAAGACTTGCTGCATCACAGCATCTTGCCTCAGGTCATCCTGACCCTAGAGTCAAACAAAACAGTATCATTACAAATGACATATCATCCACATATTAAGGTAAGCTCAAAACAGTAAATGAGAGGCTGGTAGAGGTATAAGAGACAATTACTTTTAATTTTTTAAAAAAATCCACAGACCTTCACCAGCTGTGTCCTTGGCCTGCCATCAGAACCGTGGCAGACAATGACTTTTGGTAAATTAATGCCACCCACAATCGAGTAAGTGGGCTCAAATTTCAAAGGGGAGACCAAGTTGCTGTACATCCCAGATGGATCAACCTGAAGTAGGAATATGTATCCATCAAACAATACAAGCAGACCAAACACACACAAAATATTACACAAATGAATTTGGTTGTTACTAAAGGTAACTAAAACATTTCCAAAATCCTAAAATTAAAAGTCTTGGAACATTCTGTCACTTACCATTTAGTTACATAAAATTAAAAAAAAACCCAACTTACTTTTAATTCTACAGATGGCATCAACACATTGTCCATTTTTGGAAGTTTCAGAATATTCAAAGACTTAGGTATTGGAAGCTGTCCTGAAAGAAATGAAAATTCATTTTAACAATACAGATATATAGAGATATATATATAGAGAGATCTATTGAAAGAGAAATTGGGTGGACCAAACAACAAGTAAAATAATGCTCCCTTTCACAAGTCCAAATGTGTGTGGGCTAAGTTAAGATGGATAAGACTAAGACTAAGGCTAAGGCTTAGACAAAGACTACGAGTAAGAGTAAGACAAAGACAAAGACTGCTTTATTGATCCTTATTGACATTCGATGTGACTCTTTCCTCAAATACAAACAATACAACTACCAGGAATTTCCTGCATAGAATCTCAGAGCACATATCTTTGACTTGAATGAATACAGAATTATAGTGGGGGGCGGGAGGGTGTGTGTGTGTGTGTTCTAAACCGAAGTATCTCACAATACATTAATTAAATGTGGAAAATGATTATGAATAAGAAGCTATTCCTAGCTAGGTCTGCATAGAAAATTCTGTCAGACAATTCATTCAGGGTTTAATTTTTTAATTTTTTTTTTCAATATTAAAAGCAAATATAAATCCAATACAAAGATGATCTAGTTGTATTTAGTGACAAACATTTCAGAACACAAACATGTTGCTTCTAATGTGAACAGACCTAAAATTCAATATTATCTCCCATTATGTGTTGCCTTCCGCTTGGCGGCTTGATATGCGCAGAGGGTACAAAGTTATCACACGTTTAAAGGACACTGCAGGCGTGTACGAAACTAATGATGGGTTAGGGCATGAGGGGATTCTAAGACTCACTTAACTTACCCATTTTATTAGTGGCTGGTGTATTAGCTAACTGGATGTAAGCCAGACAGAGGAATTCCATATTTTTTACAATCGCTGAGACTTTGGCATTTTTCTTCAGTTTCTCTAGCAACAGTTTAGCTGCCTCCACTCTGGACTGATGAAACACAACAAGCAATAGGTTTTAAGAAAGATGCATCCAATGATTAGCATTTAGAATCAGGCTCATAAACAATAAAACACTTATTTTATTCTCCTGGGTTTTTTTGTCAGCCTCTCTTAGTTTGTGGGAAGCGTGGTCGAGAGGCCAAGTGCGCTTGAACTTGGCTTGGCTATGTAGAAAGGGGCTTGAGGTTTGACACCCGACTCGGGCAGAGTTGTGTTTACCGAGCGACTAAAGGCAGCACGGAAAACCAACTCCTAGATACCCCCTCCCCCCCACAAATGAGATTGGACCAAAAGCGCTCTGAGCATGCTATAGGCATGAAAGTAGCGCTATATAAAAGCTATAATAATAATAATTTACTATAAAATAATTTTCCGAACTAAAAAAAAAAAGCACTTCACAGGAGCCATACTTATATTGGAAATAATTAAGTTGAAAAAGGTCCATTAGACAGATAAATGTTGGGTGTATCTAGCTTTGCGTCCTTAGATTTTAAAAAGGGGATTTTTCGGCTCAACCCGATGTACTTGACCTAGTTAATATGTTCTAGCACAAGGATGTCCAGGCTTCAGTCCACGGAAGCCATATCTGGATGTGGTGCTACCTGGCCACTCAAAACTCCTGCCCTAAGTGCATAATAAAAGCTGCAGCTGTTCATTTCCAATGGACTTGTTTTTTGGTGGTGATACTGCTAGTCACATGCTTATTGGAAATAAATATGAGCCCCAGGTCAAAACTGTTTAGTTAACGCTGGGTTAGCATATTTTGATTAGAATGCACCAGGTCTCTAGCACAGAATAAAAATCCTAGATTCTCAAACTAGGTTAACAACTCTGACCTTTGACCCTCCCTTCCCCCTGTTGATGCTAAACTAAGTTTCATTTTGGACTTGATACATTCATAATGAAGATTAACTCCTTCCTCCCAATTAACGATACAATTATTGATATGATCCCATTAAATAAAATTAATTTTTGGTTTTATACATTTGTATTTGTTTTATATAAAAAGAGCATGCATTCTCCTATAATTCTATACTAAAAGTAACATTTCTGATTACAAACAAAAATGTCATTGAAGTTTTATCATAACAGGGTAGAATGTACAAATGTGAAAAACAAACAATTCTGTCAGAATGTGGAAAATAATGACGGAGATTAAGAGTTAAACCAGCTTACTTCTTCAGTGTGTTCCTGCACATTCCTACTCAGTTTGTTACTTCTTCCCCTTCCGGTGGTCTCCCCTTGCAACATTTCATCATCTTTGTTGGCATGGGCCAAAGCCATGATTACCCACAATGCATGGTGTGGATGATCTTCTGCTACTTTTTGCATCAACTATATTTAAAAAAAAAAAAACTTTCTAAAAAAACAAAGCTTATACTAAATGTGTCAATTAGTTTGGATCAGTCATGTAATTACATTTTTGTATAAGCATCAAATGACAATATATAAAGGGGACTAATTCAGCATATACCACCACTTCACTCAAGTACTATTTATTTCCCTTGTTTGAGGTACCAAAACCAAGTAATTTATTACCAATAGTTAATGAACTAATTATTTGTTGTTTTTTTTAAAATAGATTCTTGTGATGTCAAGTAAAAGAAATAATCGTGCAAAATCTCCGCATGATCCGAGAATGGGAGAGGGAGAAATAACATGCACAAACTTTTTGGCCAGGCAGACAGAGTGCGTTGATATAAGCTTTGTAAAAAGAATGTTACCGTTGCATACATTAGAGCTAAACACTGTATGAGAATATTTTCGAACTTCAATTGAATTGAGCCGAGATGTCTATCAAACTTAATTGGATCCTAAAGTAACTAAGACTAAGACTAAGTCTGCTTTATTGATCCTTGCGGAAATTTGTTGTGATTACAAGGACTCGTTTCTCATGTAAAGACAACACAACAGAAAAATACACATAAATACAACAGACAACATAAAAGAGTTCATTCAGCGACTATTAACAAATTCATTAGACGAGAAATGATTAGTAAATTTATGACCTGCATAAGGACTTGTTGAAACAGTGTGCTGTCAGCCGAGGTCATCCTCGCTGCCAATTGGTAATACAAGGGAAGAAACTTAAAGGTTTTGATCCTAGCAAGGCAACTCTGAAAGAGAAGAAATAGAAAAAAAAATAAATAATTTTTTTTTTGCAATGAATAATAAACAATTAATTATAATTTTAGAAAGATTAAAATAGTTTTCTCAAAACATATATTTAATACATGCACGGAAAAAAAAATTTATTTATTTTTTTTTAACTCTTCATAGTGCGATAACATATTATGAGTGGAAGGATCTATAATTAGCATTTCTTGTAGTGGTGGGAATGATTAGGTGAACCAAAAAAAAGGGGAGATAAGAAAAACAAAATTGGTTATTTATTGATTTGTTTTTTTTAGTGAGTTTGACAATTACAATAAAGGAATAAAGAAATGTTTAAACTCCCATCCAGTCAAATGTTTAAGCTCCCATCCAGTCAAATGTTTAAGCTCCCATCCAAACACATGTTTAAGGTGGAAATAAAAAGTAATGATAATTTAACACCTTTGTGTAAACTGTACCAGGCAGCTCTTATGATAAATATAAGTAGATATTTATTTACACTTAAGCTTATTATTGTGTTGTGCGCAATGGCTTACATAGTAAAATATAGAAATGATTGCATACAAACCTATTTATTCTATTTTAGTTTAATGGACTATGCTGGCTATGAAATGCACATATTTCCATGCCTATATAAAAGTGTTTTATGTGGGTCTTCTTTGGTTAATAGCCAATGAAATTTAAAAATCGCCTTAAGTCCGGACCTATTCTCGCTTTTCCGGAAACATTCCATCAATGGAAATTCCCATACTAGCAAGTTTGGACCTTTTGCTAAACATTGTTAGATAGAGAAAAGCGAAAGTAAAAGAGTCAGAAATGTAAAAAAATGGAGCCTGAGCAATTCTGATAAAGTAGTCTAGCAATAAATACAGAAATAAAAAAGTTATAGATAATATTAGGGCGGCTTGTACGCAATGCTTAACGCGTCACGATCAGTGATTTACTCTATAGACCCTTGTTTCTTTCATAAGTAAAAGAGTACTTTATTTTAAAATAGAATAACCCTTTCATTGACTAAATGGTTAATATATTACCAGCATATTATTAGTATATGGTGTTTGTATTTCTGTTTAATTAGAGAAAAAGAGTTAAACATTATTCCAGGAAAATAAAGATTAAGAAGCAATTAAAAATCAGATCTTTAAAAAATATCTTAACTTTTGATCTAATCCAGTCTAGTTTCAAATCAAATGATAAAACTGCCAACTTATCTTATCTTATATAATACAGACGTTACTTCAAAAAAGAAGATGATTACGTCCTACGTGTCATGCATTTAGTCAAGCATATTAACCAATGACTTAAATTCTGCCAAGTCACTGGTTTTCCTGGCTAGCTCAGGCAACCCTCTCCATGCTCTAATAGCACTAGGGAAGAAGGAGCATTTGTACAAATTTGTCCTAGCATATGGGACGAGGAATGTGCCTTTATCTTTGTGTCTTTCTGAGTATTTTATTAAATTTTGTTTCTGTATTTGACGATTATGGTTCAGTGTTTTATGTATAATTGCTACTTGACTTTTGAGTCTTCTGTCCTGAAGGCTTTCTAAATTGAGTGATTTTACTATATATTCGTTTGTTATGAAATAATGATACAATAGAATATTTTAAATGCTTAACATTATTATCAAGTTTTAGCAGTCAAGAACAACTCATCAGCTAAACAGAAGTTAGAACTTTAACAGACTAAGAAATGTAGTCTTTTCAAAGAGCCACCGAAATTACAAAAAAAAAACCTTAATGAGTTCATTGATGGGGTCATTTCCATGATTCTCAAACCACAAGGACACAACTCTGAACACTCTGACATTGTGGAGGTCACCCCACTGTAGGCACCTCAAGTAATTGATGAGGGCCTGCTTTAAGAACTTTTCACGGTCCAGAACAAGAGAGTTGATCTCCTGCTGATCAATGAAGATGTTTTTCTCTATCAGATTCAGATATTTGCTGAAAGAAAAACCATTCAGTGTGACAATGAAGTTACTACATAAATGATTACAAAACATTAGAAAACTTTTAAAAATATGTTTTAAGTTCATTAACTCTTTCTCTCCGTAATTATTTTCCATGATCCGACGGGATTATTCATTTTGCTCATTCGTAGCTCACTTCCTTGTTATGATTAAACGTCTATAACTTTGTTATCAGAAAACGTGTTATTTGGTATTCTTCTTCTTCTTCTAGCCAGCTTTATTGCTGCTGAGCTGTCAGCTCTTTTGCAGACTGTGCCAAGGAAAAAAAGTGTGCTGTTCTCTTCAGTTGTTCAGCACTGCCATACAGGGTGTTGGTTATGTTGGGCTGTAGTGGAAGTAGGGTCTGCCTAAGGTGGATTAGGGAGGGGCATTCAAAGAGGGTTATTTGGTAAAGATTTAAAGGGGAGTGCATGCTCCTTTTATGTGACACAAATTAATGTTTATGAAAAGACAAAAACTGATTTGATGGGGTCAAATCAACGATGGTATCGTCAAATAGGAGAGACATTGCAGGCCAGTGTTTTGGCCTTCTAAAACGATTGGTCAAGGTGGAATGCTCCAATAGGATTCCCATTTCTTCTAATTCTCTTTGTAAACTTTTAGTCTTTTGCATTGTTTGTTTGTTTGTTTTACATGTTTCAGATGTTCCTTCAAGTTGAAGATAGATTACTTCCTAGTCCAAACCTGCCACAGGACGACGGGGGATGGGAGCAGGTAGGGTTTGAACCCTGGAACATCAATAAATCTGAATGACAGCCCAGCGCACAAACCGCACGACCAGGCAGCCATTGGACTGTTCCATATGTTATAGTAGCCATTAGGTTGTTGGCTATGAGGGAGATTATGTCCAACTTATTATAACGTTATTGGCTAAACTGTGGTCAACAATTTACATGGTCAACGACATTACAAAAAAAAAATAATTATCAAACTTGCCAACTTTAATCACCTTTTTTTAAACTCCTGACAGTCTCCCAGTTTAAAATCTTTACATTCTCTCAGCTCTCGTTTGGTCCTCTCCAGGAGGTCTTTTTTTTCTATGAATGTCGGCGACCTCATGTAGTCTGCCACTTGCTGGTACTGCTCATCTGCGAATCTGGCCAGTGAGATGAAACTATTCAAGGCTGACCTGTCGTAGCCACCGCTGCCATCTATTGGCTTCAACAGTAAACTGACAGTCTTAGAGGAACAAAAACACATTGGTCATTGGAAAGAAAAGTGAAAAATTTTTTTTTTTTTAAACCGAGGTTTTTGTAACAAGATCAAAGTAATTTTTACCTTCTCTAGATAATCATTGATTATAACTGCTGGAGTCTCCGACTTTGTCTCAGCCAGCCAGTTGCCATATGTTCCCAGTGCTTTAGCGTAAATCGACGAGTTTTCACGATTCTCAGAAGTCTGTAATTATAGAAAAAGAGTGCGCAATTGTATTTTTTAAAACTTTTTTTTTAAAAGATTGAAACCAAGGAAAGAGAAAATCAAAGAATGGGCCTATCATTAAAAGAGATTTGAGTCTTACAGAGAGGAATGGTGAGATATTGTTGACAGATCATGTGTGGTGCCTCAACAACCAACAGACTAAGGCATGGATGAAGGCTTAAATTATGTTTAAGCTTAGATTTAAATGCTACTGATAAGCACCCTACCAGGTGTCTGTTGATGAGATTCTTCATAATACTCAACGCAATGTTGACCTCTGACCTAGCCCAGAATAGTTTAGCTTCCTCTAGTTGAATTTCTTCCGGACTTGTCACAGTTGACTTACTCAGGTCCAGGCTCTTCAGTTCTCTGATAGCCTTCTCTGCAAGCTGTGGAAGTCAAAGTAAAAACAAGGTATAGGTATCATGTCGGGAATCATTTAAAGTGAACAGAATGAACCAGAATTAGTCCAGAATTGTATTCTACTTTTGTCTAAAGATGTCTTGTAGAATGAACAAACAAAAACAACCCTGGTATGTCAATTATTAAAAGTGATCGTTCAGGGTACAGTGGAATTAAGATTCGTCAGAAGAAAAGCTAGCTGGACAATGTAAAAGAATGAACCTCTCTATAGATATCTTGCTCTGGCTATAATTCAAAAAACAGAAATGGAAAAGTTGTTTGAGTGCTGGGACAAGTCCCAAAAAGCCCGCACTTCCCCGTGATGGAGGCTGTCCAGGCCTGAGCAAGCTATTATAGCACAGTGCAGGACAGGCCATTGTCCTTTTGGGTCATATTTCTCACAGCTATGGCCAAATTTCGATTCATGGTGCCCAGGCTGCAGGGAAGAAGAGGAACCCGTGCCTCATACTCTGTTTGACTGCCCCAGACTTGCTGATCTCCATCTCGACAGGTCTGGGAAACCAAAAATTCTCGACCTGTATGGCGACATTTATGCACTACGCAAGACAGCAGGGTTTCTGTCCAGGGCTTCTGCAAGAGAGGATTTGAGCCTCTCAAGCCCTCACTCAAATGGAGTTTGATGATGATGATGATAGTAATCTTGCCAAAAACAGCTGCACTGCAGACAACATTCAAGGGACAGATGAGATAAAAAGAACCCATGAACATCGAAAAGACTAACAGGAGAACAACCAAGGGGAAGTAGATGTCAAGATTTGAACTTGGAGACAGGTCACTATCAATAAACTTTCTATCAAACCTTGCATTTTACTTTTTTTTTTTTTTTAACACTGATAAAATTTGAAAGCAATCAACCTTGTATAAAGATACAGTCAAATAGAGGAAGATTCTTAACTAAATTCTGCCAATTATGCATTTAAAAAAAAAACTTGAATTACTTTATTTTTTTTTTTTAACACTGATAAAATTTGAAAGCAATTAACCTCCTATAAAGATACAGTCAAATAGAGGAAGATTCTTAACTAAATTCTGGCCTTTCCATTCTGCATTTTAAAAAAAAACGTGATAAATCTATTTTATCCTTTCTTTTTTAATTAGTAGAAACTATGACTAGTTATATCACGTTTTGTAAACTTCATTGTATCTGCACTACAAATAATACAATGTATCCAAACAAAAATGTATGACTGAATGCAAAAAATAAGACAAAGGTATCAACAATGAGGGAATAAAAAGGATTTATGAATGGGAAAAATGTCAAACTGGCAGACAATTCATTTTGTCTTGTGTTTGTAGATTTGAGAACCTTCTTAGATTATGTTTCTTGTTTGACTAAGTTGTTCTAAAGTTCATCTGTTTATTCCAAACCTGAAACTGCTTTGCTTTTCTCCCACTCACAGCCATGCACCAAAGAGACTTGACTGCCAGGTCTTGACCAGATGCTGTGCCACTAGCAGACATGAGTTTGCCCATTGTGGAGCACAGACTGAGTAATGGTTCCTTGTAGTGGAACTGATGACTGGGCACTCCTGTACTTCCCGAGTCAATGTCCACAAATAAAGACATTTCTTCTGGCCTGAAAAAGAGTTGAGCTTTTTGAATGAAAGACTTTTTTCTTTTTTTTTTTTCAACAAAGAAGTGAAGAAATAAAATAGGACATTCAAACTACCAAGAGAACAAAGATTATCTTCTTTTGTACCTTGATGAGTTCTCAATGAGACATTCCATTTGAACTAAACATTGAAGTTGGCTTAGAAATGGATAGAACGCCTGGCAACTTTCAACTTGAGGCTCAAATCTTTCAATCACATTCATCCTGTTGTAAAGAGACAGAGAAAACATTTAGCAACCAACAAAAAAAAAAAATTTCAATAAAAACTAGTATCTAGTTACCAATTTGAAATTTGCACATAGCTTATGCAAAAGTTGCTGTTAACTTTTTTTTTTTCCCCATCTGTTGGTTTACTGCTAATCCATCTGTAATTTGAAGCTATGTCTTTGCTTCTATATTTTATTTTCTGTTGTTTTTTTTGGTGTTTGTATTATGTTTCAAATGTTCATTAAGAGGACCTGACCAGGCAGCCATCCATTTTTTTGGAAGGTCATCTTCTAACCTTCTATATTTCAACTATAAAAGTAAGCTACATTCTATTTTCAGACCTTTTCAGATCTATAGGGCAGATGATGTTCAGGTCATTTGTTTCTAAGTGCTGCCTAATTAAATGACTAAATGCATGACGCGTAGGACGTAATCATCTTCTTTTTTGAAGTAACATCTGTATTATATAAGATAAGATAAGAAGGTCTATAGGTTGATTTCAAAATGTGTTTAGTAATTTGGATATAATGTATAAATATAAATACAGTTTATATTCCATTGGTAATTTGCTTATACACACACACAAATAAATAGATGTGGTTGAAGCTATTAACCTTTATTTATTAATAAGGCTTCTAGGCAAATAATTCAATTACTATTATTATTTAAAAAGAATGTTTTTCTATAGTATAATAACATTGAGATAACAAAGCTAAAGAGAATCACCTGGTCAAATCAACTAAGTCTTTAGCTGAAACCAAATGGTCCTCATGAAAACATTGCAAAGCTTGATATAAACACTGGTGGAATGGCGTTGCTTTATTGATTCTACAAGCAAAAAAAAAAAAATTGTATAGAAAACAAAAAAAAAAAGATTTTTCGTTAACTTTTATGTTTCATACTTTATTACAGATCCTAATGGTCAAGTTCTGGATCAAAATTTACCGAGCAGAAGGTAGCGTGTCCCACTGTCCAAGTTTCCATGCTGCCTGGTAGTGAAACTCTCTCAGCTGAAAAGCTTCGTCAGAAAGACTGGAAGTGTCTGCATCTCCTCTCAAACCAGATAGACACTGGCGCAGGATATAGTCTGCACCACAGGATTGAATGGCCTGATAACAATAGAAGATATGTTTTAAAATATGCTGAATTATTAGACTCCAGAGAATGCATGCATATTAAGTTTAAAAGATTCATTTTTATTTTTTCATGTTTTTTTTCTGAAAATGAAAAAAAAAAGTTCTGATGTGTAAAAGAAAAGGTGTATAATCAACTGTGCAGAATTGTGGGATATGTGTACTAACCTGTAACAGAGGTGTGATCAACTGTGCAGGATTGTGGGATATCTCAATGTCTAGAGTTGTCAAAGCTTTGGATTGTTGCCCTTCATGGAGATAACTCTCCACTCTGTAGAAACACATAAGAAATAATGTTTTTCAATTAAGGTTCTGATTAAATGAGCATAAGATTGAAACCTCTTGGGACGAAAATGGTGTCCAAGAAGTATAGCATTTAACTTCAGTCTAAGTTACAGCATTAAACTTCAGTCTAAGTTCCAGCATTTAACTTCAGTCTAAGTTCCAGCATTTAACTTCAGTCTAGGTTCCAGCATTTAACTTCAGCCAAAGTTCCAAACTGAAGCCGTGTAAAAAAGATCGAACCTAATCAGCTGAAAGTGTATGTCATATCATGTCATAGGAAAAGCTCTTTCTATGGCCTCAGAAACTCTACAACACAATGCCAAGGTCCCAGTGTTGATCATGATTTAGTCATTATTGACATGTAGAGTTGAAAGACTTTGTTCCATGGTCCCAGTATTTTAGGAAAATGTTGATGATGATTGAGTTGGTAATGACATGTGGAGTTGAAAGACTTTTTTCCATGGTCCCAGTATTTTAGGAAAATGTTGATGATTGAGTCATTAATGACATGTGGAGTTGAAAGACTTTGTTCCATGGTCCCAGTATTTTAGGAAAATGTTGATGATTGAGTTAGTAATGACATGTGGAGTTGAAAGACTTTGTTCCATGGTCCCAGTATTTTAGGAAAATGTTGATGATTGAGTTAGTAATGACATGTGGAGTTGAAAGACTTTGTTCCATGGTCCCAGTATTTTAGGAAAATGTTGATGATGATTGAGTTGGTAATGACATGTGGAGTTGAAAGACTGCTTCTTTAAAGTTTTTATTTTTGATTTATACAAATATGTTATAAGAAGCTACAATCAATTACTTTGTATATTCCAATATATATTAAACAGATGCCAAGGACTAAATCAATATTTATTGATAGATTTTAGCCTAATTGTATTTTACATTCGTATTCATACTGTAAATAGATACATTAAAACAACAACAACAACTATAAATCAATATTTTTTTGCTGTCTTGGCATATATTGTGCCTACTTTTAATGCCTGTTATATTTTCAAAGTGCCTTAAGCCTACATCACCCTTATTAACAGTATTATTTTTTAAAAATTACTATTATTTCTAATATTTTTTTTATCCCTGACAAAAGTTACAAATTTGGAGAACTTAGTTTTAAAGTGTCATACAAATATTTTTAAAATAAAAGTACACCCCAACCTGGCCAGTGGTTCAGCCCTCCTACCAGCTCCGCAGCCATAAATTCCATCTGGATCACCAATTTTTGTGTAGGCTTGCAGCAACAGACTCTGCAACTCGGGACCTTTTTCTTCCTGCGTGCTGGCCAAGGAGAGAGGATCTAATGAGGTCTCTTGACTAGACAAACTGGTGCTGCCATCAGAGTCAACACTTACAGCATTTCTAAACAAGAAGACATAAGGATTTTTTTTTAATAAGGAAGGTTAGAAAGGGAGAGACACAAGAGAGGCTTATGATCTGCTAATCATTTATTTTAAGTTTTACTGCCTGGGCATGCTACCCTGCCTCATAGTGGCGCCCGGGTGGAAACGATCGTAAGAGGAAACGATTAGGCTAAAGGGTAGCAAAACAAGACTCCCGTGGGGGTGCCTAAGGGGGTGCGAGAGCATCCTCATTGCACTGTGCGGAGTTGTAAAAAAAGCTCCCACAACCTTGTCACAATCCAGGCGCTGTTCCTCAAGGGGCCGTTACATAAATGGCATGTACCGCACGGTTAGCCTGGTATAGAAAAGGAAAATGACAGGGGTCTTAGAGTACGCTGCCTCTACCTGACAGTTTTAAGAAATAAATGGCATAAATAGAGACCAAACGTCATAGCCGGCCTGAACCCTGACCTGGGACGAGGCAGTGGAGATGAAATAGCTCTTTACCACATCACAGGTCTGATGTACTATCCTGTGATATGGCCATGAGCTATTGGTCTCCACTGACCACAGGTTGCCTACTACGACAATTGGTCTCATATAAACTGCCTGGCTATTTAAGAAATTTAAGTTTGAATCCCAATGTAAAAAAAAAAATTGAGTTAAGTTGTGCCTGATGAGTGGCTATAAGCAGCATGCATACCTTTCTTTCTTTTTTTAACCCAATATTCAAAACTGCAACATTGTTTTGCTGTAATAACTGGTGCAGCCTATGGTTACTTAATTTAGATATTTTTTAAAACCAATTGTTCAAAACAGTAACCTAGAAGTATTTTTATCAACTAATCTTGACATAATCAGAACAAGAAAACTTGAAATTACTTTCAAAAATTGTTTGTCAATTATGTTGAAAAATATAAGAATATATAAAATCTCAAACTATAAACTTACATTTTTACATCCCACCAAATCTCAGCAAACAAGATGGTGGAGAAATATGCTCCGCAAAAAAGAGCAGCTTGAGCGATGTCCAGATAATTTATGTCCAGCCAGAAGTTATTGTCCCAAGCAGTTTGTTCTGCCTCATTTCTAGTTAATCAAATAAAGCAAAAAAAAAAGTAATTTAGTAACCTAAGGGAAAAGATTATTATGAAGTTTAAAAAAAAGTTCAGAAATAATACAAAACATGCTTATTACCTTCCATTCAACCTCTTGCGCTGTCTCAAATACTGGATAACATTAATGAAGGTCATCAAAGATTCTTTCTTTCTCCATACAGGATCAGTTCCTAAATAGATAAAATGTATAATACAATCCACTTGATCTAATAGAAGGCAGAAGAGCCGCTGGTAGCCCATGTGTAAGGTATACTGATGTATGCAAATGTAACGTGAAGCTCTTCAAAATCGACACTAACAATTGGGAAAAAGAGGCACTTTGAGAGCACGCATAAAGTCCTGGATTGGTCCAAGATGCCTACACACCAGAAGTATAAAGAAGGATGAAAGTGCAACAGCGCCTGATGATTACAGATGCCGAATCAGTGTATCAAGGATTGGCCTCTTTAGTCACATGAGAAGTTGCAAAGGGAAAACCTCGTCTTTCAAGACGTAAAATGCCACAAAATTCACAACTAAATGGACACATTTTGATACAAATATAGGTCTCATGCCTTTGTGGGAGGGGAGGGCTGACCAGGATATTAGGTCACATAGTGTACCAGTACATGTAAGAAAAAAAACTTGTTTATTGTTAGATTGAAAAATCTCAAAGAGATATTAAAAGTAAACAAACAAAATGTGAGAGACAATATACTACTACTACAATATTTCCCAGAATTGATCACTTGAGCAAAGCAATGGCACTAGTTTACCTGAGACAGACACATGCTTGACAGACTGACAGAATGCTTGAAAGAAGTTGGACATTTGACGTGACAGCGTTAGTCTCACATCCTCATCTCCATGCTGTAGGATGTCATGAATCAGGTAGGGTAAACCTTCTTCGCAGAACTGGCTCTAAAGGAACAATACAGATTTAAGTATTTGAAAGCATAAACTAAGCTGTCATTTGGTGTTAAACTTAGATTCTAAAAGAAAGATATCCCAGACCCTGCCGGCACCTCTATCAAGTTGGGAGGAGCAATTAACTGATCAATATGATTTTTGGGTTTAGGGGAAAACACTAGCAAAAGTTTATGAAACACTGTTATAACCCAATGCAATACAGCATAAACAAGTTAGCTGACTTTCAAAATAGTGAAAAAGCATTGAACTGTTTAATTTTTGTTCATTTTAGGGTTCTTGCCTACATCTGATATCACATGCCTAAAGAGTTGAATTAAATAAGATGTGTTCTTTGTGAATTTCAATTGTGTCTCTGTGTTCTTTGTGAATTTCAATTGTCTGTAAAAACTTTTTTTTACAAAATGTTTTGAGCCCAGATTTTGTCAGTTTTACTGAAAAATGATTTTTTTTTTTAAATTTCTTTTGTAAGCCGAGTCTTTGATGCTCTGGTTCAAATCTCTTTTGGGGACCTGTGGTGGTAGGGGGAAGGGGGGGATATCTGGGAGAAAGTCAGTGAATGCCTTTTTCTTAAGTATACACTCAATTAATAGAATGAAATAACAGACTGAATGAATGATCCATTCAAAACATGCTTTGTCTGAATAATTCTATTTTTTTTTTAAAAAAAGGAACTTTTTAATCATATAATGAAATATTGAATAATAATTATAATTAACACCAAAAGAATCAAAGCATTATTTATAATTTGCAAAAGTTAATTTATAACATTACTTTGAGTATTTATAACATTACTTTGAGTGCACAAATGGGATGTATCTTGTTGAGGAGCTCACATTGAACTAGACCAGACATCAGGAGGCAAGCCGTCAGCTGTTTAATCCAGACATCATGTGACAAGTCTTCCCCCATCCAGAGACTGACATTGTCTACTGTAGCTACATTGCCTTTCACAGCTCCAGGAGCGTCTTTGATCTTCTAATCAATTGTTAACAAAAAATAAAACAAATTTACTGAAAGAAGACAAGTTATTGGTATGCTAGGGTCAAAGGCTGATGAATTATGAAATGTGATTGCTAATTAGACAGTGAAATAAAAACATCTGTAAATTAAATGAAGTAAAAGAATTTGTTTCAACTGATTTAGTCTAGTTTTTAATGATTGGCAGAAATGAAATAGTTAATTTTTCTTCGTCTAAAAGTAACATTACTAAAAAGTGATACTGTTGGAAAACGTTTCATATCAATACATATTTAGTGGCTTTTTTTGTGTGTGTGTCTTGTTGTATTTTCTTATCGGAAAGATAATGACCTTATTGCTACATCTGTAGGCATGCAAGTAATGAAACAAGAAACTTTTGTCTTGCATAGTCTTCTTATAGTCTGCTTCAAACTGGATGCCAGATTTTGTTGCCAGAACAGTCTGAAGAATTTGGCCAGCAGTTTTAACAATTTCAATGCTGAAAGAAAATATAAAAATACATATAAAAATAAAGAGTTTTATTTATTTATAATTCTCTCTACGTATGATTAGGTGCTAGAAAAATATATGACAAGTTACCTTAAAATAAAAACCAACATTATTTACATCTAATATATAATGTACAATGTAGGGGGAATAAGTATGCATGTATGTATTTCAAAGAAATTAAATCTGTTTGACCCATGTTTTCTTCTTCTTCTTCTAACCAGCTTTTTGTTGCTGAGCTGTAAACTCTTTTGCTGACTGCAAAGAAAAAATAGTGTGCTGTTTTCTTCAGTTGTTCAGGACTGCCAATGTTGATAAAACGGTACAGATCCTTAGTTAAAAATGCTAATCTTAAGATATGTAAAGTTAACCTACCAAAACCAGAGGACCCTAAAAAAATTGACACACTATAGAAGCAAGAGAGTTAAAAAGATTTAAGCTAATAAGGCATCTTGACATACATTTTAACTATAAAAAACAGCATAGAGGCCTTTTATAATATATATAAAAAAAAAACAGAACAAAATATAGAGGCCTTTTATAATATTACAAAGTTAAAAAAAAACCAGAACAAAACATAGAGGCCTTTAATAATATAACAAAACAAAACAAGAGAAGCCAAGCCAGGTACACAATAGCTAGTGTATAATAAGTTTCAATATTGAAGGATTAGAAAGAGCTCACTTTTCATCCAGCAAGCAGTAATCTAGAGCATGAAGCAGCCAGCAATATTTCTCATAGTCTTCACCCTTGTAATAATCAAAGGCTGCAGCATAGCTTGGCTCTCGTGGCTGAGACAAGGACCAACACTGGAGATCTATGGGCCCGATGGCCCCAAGACAAGATGCAGAGGCAGACACGACCTTCTTGCAGCTTGAACTCATTAGTTTGACCAGTACACTCACCACCTTCTTTAAACAATTCAAACCTGGAAGTGGAAAAATAAAGAAGTGCTACCACACTTATGACTTAAATGTATGATTATTAAAATTTAATTTTTAAAAACCTGAATGTCTTCCAACCTTAATAACAACTTTCACCTTTACAATAAATATACAATCAAATTATTATCTTCTTATCTTATAAATTATAAACATTCCTTTGAAAAATAAGATAATTATGCTTTATGTGTATCCAACTGTTAATTGGGTTAGGCATGTTAATTAGAGACCTATTCTTAGTGATGGGAACTAAACTAAATTTTTTTAGTTAAACTAAAACTAAGTTTGAACTAAAAAAAAGTAATTAAACTTTTAGTTAATCACAAATTGAAAAAATTAGTTAAACTAAACTAAGAAACTTTAGTTAAACTTTTACTAACTATTTTGACCTTTTTTAAGGACGAAACAGCCAAACATGAAAAATATAAAGCACAACCAATCTCTTTAGCAAAATGTAATAAACATTTATTTGTGCACATGAACAAAGATTTAAATGTCTTTATGGGATAGATGTAGATCTTAATAGAATCACTAGAATTAGAATGATACTATTATAGAAAGAAATTAGAAGTAATTGTCCAAGTTCTAACATAAGTTACCTTTAGAAGTAATGATAAAACTGCACTCTAACTAACTCGACCTAGATTCTAGAATATTCTGGATCTAATATCTTCTACAAACGAAATGATCAGAAATATAACCTGGATCTAGAATTAGATCTAGCTACTAGACCTAGATCAGATAATTAATATTTTAATCTAAAAATAATCTAAGAAATACTAGTTACTACTACTACTACTATATCTAAAATCTAGATAGAGTCTAGTAGATATCTTAGTAACTCTAGATCTAGAGATTTTAGATTATTATAATTATGATTATAACTAGATATGGGTATTTATGTCTGTATACTCTATAGTAGTTAATACTAGATCTAGTCTAATAGAGCTAGTTAGTAGATATAAGTATAATTATAATAGAAGTACATGTAGATCTAGTCTAGAACTCTAGATTTAGTTAATTTAGTATTAGATCTAGTATATGACGACTATTATTAGTTAGTTAGATACAGTTAGTATTATAGTCATTATATATCTATCATCTATGCATCTTAGGTCTTAGTAGGCCTATAATAAATAATCTAGATATAATATATCTAGATCTAATAATCAAATCTAGACTCTAATTCTAGAATAGTAGAATCTCTAAACTAATAGATCTAGTCTAGTCTAATAAAGTAAAGTAATATAGATTTCAATTAATAGATCTATATTATTGACTTATAATTTTAAATTTACATCTAGATCTAAGACTACTAAGAGTTAGACTCTACTTAAGACTAAGAGACTAAAATAATTAAATATAGACTATTATGACTATAGATCTAATAGTAGTAATAGACTAATACTAATAGACTAGACGTCACTATACTCTAACTCTAGATCTATCTAATAAAAAGTTTTAAAATAAAAAGAGAAAGAGTCGACATTTCTTTTAGATCTATAGTAAAGCAAAATTCTTTGTTTGCAGCTATACAGCAACACACTGGTGTTTTAAAAAAAAAAGCAACAAAATGTAGATCAATAGAAGCAAGGAATTATCAGGATTTATCAAGCAGCGAAACTTGCTAGAAATATAATGAACACGTTTATTTTTCTTGCCTTTCATATACATTGAATTGGCGGGAATAGCGACCATTATAGGGTAAAGGTCAAAAGGCTTTCTAGTGACCTGTGCACCCTCTAGTTATTTCTCCTCTCTATTATTTATTACATATATTCTCCAAATTACATAGATCTAAATATTTATTGGTATGTCTGTTAAAAAAGTTTGTAAAATTTGTAATTAAACTTTTTAGTTTGTACCTAAAAAAAATTAATTAAACTAGGATTTTAACTAAACTTTTTTTTTAAAAATTAAACTTTGGCCTTAACTAATTTTTTTTTAGTTAAACTAAAAGTTAGCAACTTTTTAGTTAACTTTTGCCCATCACTACCTATTCTCTATGTCATTGGTTTTGATGATTGTTGATTTGGTCAGCATGTTTCATTCTCAATAGACATTAGGTAAGAAGAAGCACTTGTATAACTTTGTCTTAGCATATGGAATAAGAAATGTTAATTGGAGAATTTTTTTTTTTTTTTTCTTTCTGTTTTTGACTTATAAAAATAGAACTTTAAATATTTTGACAACAAAACAATGTAATTTAGATTGTTTTATAGAGAAACACAAAATGTGCCAGATTTTTCACCCTTACCAGTTTGTGATGTAGAGAGAGAGTAGAGTTGTTGTTGTTTGGCCAGGATGGAGATGGTCAGTTGGTTGAGTCTGTTGGCCAGACCTTGAGATGGGGAATAGAACAGTACTTGATGAACTAACAGAAGCTGTTCAAACATCTGGAAACAAAATATTTGTGTGTTATGTACATCTAGAAACAAAGAGACAAAATATTTTTGTATTATGTACATCTAGAAACAAAGAGACAAAATATTTTTGTGTTATGTACATCTAGAAACAAAGAGAAAAAATATCTTGTGTTATGTACATCTAGAAACAAAGAGACAAAATATCTTTGTGTTATGTGCATCTAGAAACAAAGAGACAAAATATTTTTGTGTTATGTGCATCTAGAAACAAAGAGACAAAATATTTTTGTGTTATGTACATCTAGAAACAAAGAGACAAAATATTTTTAAGTTATGTACATCTAGAAACAAAGAGACAAAATATCTTTGTGTTATGTACATCTAAAAAGAAAAGTTCAATGTCAATAATATATATATCCTAAGGGTTATATTCAGCTTACTTCCAGGAGAGAGGCAGCCTCTTTCTTTACTGAACTCATTTTACAATTAGCTTCCTCTAGACCTTGGACATCAGGAAGTGGATTCAGTAATTCTATTGCTTTAACAAGTTCCACAGAGTCCTTGAATGGAACTGTTAGGATGGCTTCAATAAGCTGTGAGACTTTCAGACAGATGGCTGGACTCCTACATGCATTACCAGCTGCTGTGTCAACTATCAGATGAATATAATTAGCCATCTCCTGGCAAAGTAAAAAATATAAATAATAAGTAATAAATAATAATAATAAGTCCTTCTCCAGTTGTTCTTTATTCACATGCATATTGATATTACTGATATTAATTGTAAATAAAAAAAAATTTGTGGAGTGTGATATTGACATTCACAGAAGGGAAGAACTAGCTCTCGATCGATCCTCATGGCGTGAAGCTGTGATGCTCGGAGTCTCGAGATTTAAAGCAAGAAGAGTGGCCAGCATGAATGAAAGAGCGCCGAACCAACAAAAAGCTGAGAGAAGAAGCAGGCCTATCTGACCAAACCAACCCATGCCACATATGCGGCCGGCTTTTCAAGTGAGGATTGGACTGTACAGTCATCTTCAAGTTCATAGTATATGAGAAATGTGCTCATCTTCGATCACGAAATAGGAGCTATATGTTAATTTTAAATTTAAAAAATGAGTAAATTATTCAATGTATTTCATGTCAGAAATATTTAGTCAAGTAAAGATAGGGAGAATGGCTAAGTTATAAGGAACTTTGTTTCCTAATCCAGGGTCATGGGTGGAAACCCAAAGAGAAAACTGGTTATCTGAACTTTATGATTTTTAGGACATCCCTGATTCCACACTTTAGTTAAAGAAAGTATTCACCGTTGGTCATTGTGCCAGACACATAACATTCTTGTTCACCAACAGCCTGAGAAACAGCTGAGCTTTACGTCATCTGCCACATGTACTGCAAGGTCTTAAGGGGAGCCTACCTGACCTTAAAATTAACTCCATTTTAAGTAGTAAGACTTACGTCTGGACAAATGATCAAAGCTTCCTTGCAAAGGTTATACAAAATATCTAAGGCAGTCAAAATTTTCTCCTCTTCATAACTTGGGCTAGATACACACTGAGTGTCACCACTGCTCCTGGGGATGTATGTTTGTAAAACCTCATAGATAGTTGTAGCATGTCACACTGGTGTAGAGGAAAGGGAGTCTCACAGATAAAATAACCTAGTGTGCTTTGGTGAATTTTGTGAATACAGAGAGTGAAAGAGTAAATAGTGAACATGAATTATGGAAGTAAGGTCGCATGAAAGGTTAAGAATTTTTAGTCAATTAAGTTTTCAAGTCAGTAGTGTAGCTTGCTAAGTTTCTAGTCAGTTGTGTTGCAAGCTAAGTTTCTAGTCAGTTGTGTTGCAAGGTAAGTTTCTAGTCAGTTGTGTTGCAAGCTAAGATTCTAGTCAGTTGTGTTGCAAGGTAAGTTTCTAGTCAGTTGTGTTGCAAGGTAAGTTTCTAGTCAGTTGTGTTGCAAGGTAAGTTTCTAGTTAGTTGTGTTGCAAGGTAAGTTTCTAGTCAGTTGTGTTGCAAGGTAAGTTTCTAGTCAGTTGTGTTGCAAGGTAAGTGTCTAGTCAGTTGTGTTACAAGGTAAGTTTCTAGTCAGTTGTGTTACAAGCTAAGTTTCTAGTCAGTTGTGTTGGAAGGTAAGTTTCTAGTCAGTTGTGTTACAAGCTAATTTTCTAGTCAGTTGTGTTGCAAGGTAAGTTTCTAGTCAGTTGTGTTGCAAGGTAAGTTTCTTGTCAGTTGTGTTGCAAGGTAAGTGTCTAGTCAGTTGTGTTACAAGCTAAGTTTCTAGTCAGTTGTGTTGCAAGGTAAGTTTCTAGTCAGTTGTGTTACAAGGTAAGTTTCTAGTCAGTTGTGTTACAAGCTAAGTTTCTAGTCAGTTGTGTTGCAAGGTAAGTTTCTAGTCAGTAGTGTTACAAGCTAAGTTTCTAGTCAGTTGTGTTGCAAGGTACGTTTCTAGTCAGTTGTGTTGCAAGGTAAGTTTCTAGTCAGTTGTGTTGCAAGGTAAGTTTCTAGTCAGTTGTGTTGCAAGGTAAGTTTCTAGTCAGTTGTGTTGCAAGGTAAGTTTCTAGTCAGTTGTGTTGCAAGGTAAGTTTCTAGTCAGTTGTGTTACAAGCTAAGTTTCTAGTCAGTTGTGTTGCAAGGTAAGTTTCTAGTCAGTTGTGTTGCAAGTTGGCTGGTCAGTGAAATAAGTCTTGTGAAGTCAAATAGTGGATTTAGTGATAGGACCTAGTTACAAGTGAAGTTAGAATGTTAACAAAGTATATGTACATATTGAAAAAGAAGTGATCTGTGTAAAATTGTTTTCATTTATTATCTTCATGGAATTTGGATTAATTATAGGCAAATAAATAACATTACATCAGGCAAATAGTTATTGAAATTGTTGTTAGTCCATTCTTTGGACTGTGTCACGGATGAATGTGTGCATGTATGTATAATCTATTTTTACAATCTGCGGGAATGACCGGAAGTGTGTTTTGCTGTCAGACAGAGAGACCAGCGTGTGTGTGATATGCAGTAAAGCTGATTAAAAGTTTATGTGTTTGATCTAGAGGTTTCATTGTTTTATTTCGTTAACTAGAACTGAACCAGGGACACCTAGACGTAGCGAGACCTAAGGTAGATTCTATCGAGTTATTATTATAAATATAATAAGGAATCTGTGACAGACTGTAAAGCTGCATCCTACGAAATAAATGTATGATATTCATTATCTCATTTGCAGGGAGTCTGGGAGGTTTTAACTCTTTCTCTCCATAATTATTTTCCTTGACTCAATGGCATTATTCATTATGCTCATTCTTTGTTCACTTCCCAGTTAACTTCAAGAACTTAGTGATCAGAAACTATTTTATTTGGTATAAAATTAAAAGGGAACGCATGTTCTTTTTAAATTAAATATATAACAGACTAGACATATGTTACCCGCGACCCGCGGGTCTTTATTTGCGCATTACTTTTGATATAGTCACTGAGAGTGTTTTGTAAACAATTAAACGAAATAGTAATGTAATAAGTAAAGCGAATGTGTCAATGTAAAAATAATGTGAATGAAGCTATCAAATGAAAATAGCTAATAGGGGAAAATCCATTTTTTTTTTAAAATTAAAACATTTGCTTTTGAATAATCTAGTGGATTGGATTTAGATGTATGTTAAACTTAGCTAATGATCCTTTCACGTTATTTCTCTTTCGCTACGAAAATAAAATTAGTTTTGCGAAAATGGGTATACCCGAAGTCGATACATTCTTATCTATTAAAAACGAAAAGAGCGATAGCTTTGTTAAATAAATGAGATTATAAAGTGAACAATTAAACGAAATAATTTTTAGTTCGCGATTCATGAATGAATATAGATCTAGGCCTATCTCAACTCGGCTTCGCAGCTTTCGTAAACGAATGTAGATTTAGAAAACCAAATTTGAATGTTTATTTGATCAAAATATGAAATGAATGGACTTTAATTAATATATTTACATGGTAAATTATAAAACTATCTGTGCGAAGAGAAGTTTTATCATCTTATAGTTGGATTAGAGTTTTAGATCTAGGGATGGGATTATAAAGTGAACAATTAAACGAAATAATTTTTAGTACGCGATTCATGAATGAATATAGATCTAGGCCTATCTCAACTCGGCTTCGCAGCTTTCGTAAACGAATGTAGCTTTAGAAAACCAAATTTGAATGTTTATTTGATCAAAATATGAAATGAATGGACTTTAATTAATATATTTACATGGTAAATTATAAAACTATCTGTGCGAAGAGAAGTTTTATCATCTTATAGTTGGATTAGAGTTTTAGATCTAGGGATGGGATTATAAAGTGAACAATTAAACGAAATAATTTTTAGTACGCGATTCATGAATGAATATAGATCTAGGCCTATCTCAACTCGGCTTCACAGCTTTCGTAAACGAATGTAGCTTTAGAAAACCAAATTTGAATGTTTATTTGATCAAAATATAAAATGAATGGACTTTAATTAATATGTTTATGTGATGTGTTAAAGTATAAAACTATCTGTGCGAAGAGAAGTTTATCATCTTAGAGTTGAATTAAAGTTTTAGATCTAGGGATGGGATTATAAAGTAAACAATTAAACGAATTAATATTTAGTACGCGATTCATTACGGAATTGTCTAATGAAAGAATGTTCGTCAGGAAATCTGTAATCACAGATATAAGGAACTAATTAATGTAAAAAATGCTTTTGAAACACAAAATTGAAGGTTAATTTTATTATATAATGAAATCAATGGATCTTCTTTTGTCTTTTCATGTGTCAAAGTAAAAAACTATCTGCGCAAAGTGTATTTCTTAAAATTAGATCTAGGTCTAAATCCTTTCTATCTTTTCTCATGTTAACATTGTAGACATGGCCTAGATCTATAAAATACTATAGCTGTAATAGAGTCGGACAACTTTATTTTTTTTGAGGGTCTTAAGTTTGTTTTAGGGCTACAATACATACACTACGGTCTAAGTTGGTACCCAAGGAACATTCCTGCCTAGTTTTATCAAGATTGGTCAAGCGGTTTTGATGTCTATAAGTAACATACATCCATACATACATACATACACCACACATTCTACTTTATAATATAGATTAGTGTTTGTAAACCAAAAATTAATTTAATGAAGCCAAATCAACAATGGCATCGTCAATTAGGAGAGAAAGAGTTCAGCGACTCTTGATACAGCAACGAGCGTACAAAGTCTTGCTTAGTCATTGAATAAAACTATTTAAAATAATACAAGACATAAAAAATATGGACTTACTAAGGGATACAACACATACCTATCTCCTAAGATAATTAGAATCCTGTTGAGAACATCTCTAATGAATGATGCCCATCCATCCCCGAGTCCATCGGCGAGGTCCACTAGTACAATGTTGACAAACAGACCATACATCTTCAGATATCGAACTTGATCATATGGCTGGTGGGCTCGCCACAACAAAGTGGATAGTGAGAGTAACACTTGGCTAATTCCATCCTAAACAAGAAAACAGCAGTGACAGAAGTGCATATTAATTCTATGGTTATTTTCCCACAATGATTGACATGTTCTTGTAAGTTTTTGACATGACAAAGTAAGATTTTATTGATGCTTATGTTTTTTAAAATGTACTATTTATGCTTAGGCAAGGACATTTCCAGATTTTTAAAGAATATTTGTTCCATTCTAGGTTGAGAAAACTTTTTAATGAGAGAATTCAAAGTCTGACAGACATGAGAACAAGACTCAATTGTGTCAACAAGTATTTCTGTTTATGGAGAAAATTATTAAATAGTTCATTATGTGCATTCATCAAATATCTAACCTCTAAAGAAGTATAATTATTCAACTATATGTCCTGACTTAAGCATTAGTGAGGGATAACCAGTTTTAATACAGTTATTTAAAAGTGGTCACTGGTTGAAATTCAACATATAGTAATTAAGAAAAATATTTCAAGTTAATTAAATACTGAAAATGAATCTGAATGAAAGTTAAAGTTATATCTGAATAATTACAATAATTAAAGAAAGGCAATATCACTCTTGTTTTAGGGACCATGACTGAAAACTGGTTGTGCACTACTGCTACAAATTTATTGGAACCATAAGAGTGACTATTTAAAACTGCAACTACACGTCTACGATCCATTACTGGCTACTGTTTCAACACTATAACACTATGGTACCCCCTTTTCCCATTCATCTTTGCCTGATATCTCTGCCCCCTTCCGATTTCCAGCGCTTTTACACCAGCGTAGCTCATTTCTTTTCTGCATCGATAGAGAACAACATCAGACAGATAAGTTAACTTAAGACTATTTTGTGTGAATTGTTTGTTATTTTTTTTATGTTTTGTAGTTGATGAAGGCCTCGTGGCCCAAACGTCCTTTGTTTTACTTGGTCCTGCAGGGTTACATATATGCATGTTTTTCGTATTTTCTATACTGTTTCAACACTGCTGCAGTAAACTTAGAGGAACCATGATCACATTTCAAGCAGGTATATTTCACTCTGGTCTTTCTTTACAACTCTATACTTGTTACCAATGTGGACAAAATCAAATGGTACTTAATGTTTTGACAAACAACAACAGCCAATAAAAACAGTTTAAAGTTTCAATTAGAATGTGTTAGTGACGGAGTCTGACTTACGGGTGATTTGACAAGCACATTAATGAGGGTTGTCTTCTCTTTGTTCTCGACAATAAAGTTTTGCGCCAAGTAATCCAGTGTTGTCCTCACTATCTCACCATTGTAAAAAGGAGGATTGGGTTCGAAACTCAACAAGCTGCCACTGTACAGAAATAAATAGAAGACATTATTCTTGAAATGTGGATGTGGTGGCTGATGGTTAAGAACTTGGTTTCTAAACCTGACATCCTAGGTTCAAATCTTGGTAAATTCTGGGATTTTGAATTTCTGAATTTCTAGGGCACCTCTGAGTCCACCCAACTCTAATGGGTACCTGACTTAAGTTGGGGAAAGTAAAGGTGGTTGGTCATTGTGCTGGCCACAACAACTTGCTTGTTAACTGTTGGCCATAGAAACAGATGACCTTAACATCATCTGCCCCATAAAATTGCAAGGTCAGAAAGGGAAATTTTACTTTTTAATTCTTTAAACAGTTGAATTCTATAATACATTTGTCATTATGACGGATGAATTAATTGAGTTAAAATCTGATGAATTGAACAATAAAGGATGAACATACAGACATTGTGAGTAGTCTAGCCTACTCATCAATTATTCTTTTTATTGTTTAACAAATGTTAATGCTGTGAAAACATGCTCATTGCAGACTGGTCTAATTTCTTTTGCAGACATAGGGGTTAGAGGTCAATAATCTACCTATTTAAAATTCCTTTTCTCAATAGGGATCGTAACTAAAGATCCCCCCCCCTCCGTTCAGAAACAGCAAAGTTATTACACATTGTAAATTACCTAAATTCATTATTGTCCAGGTACAAGCAGTTTAAAACTCTCATGATGATGGCCTCCAAGTTTTCTACTACACTCTCATTAATCTCCTGGAAAAAAAAATATATATAAATGTTTCCCTTTAAATTTGACCTCATCAAATAGGAGAGCATCAATAAACAATTTTGTTTTTTTTTTCTGCAGTTCTTCCAATTAATTAAGCTTGATTATTTTAACTAGTTCATAAATCAATTTTACCTTGTCAGACAGTTCTAATTTTAGAATCTCATAGCAGTCTGTTGCTTTCTTAAGCAGTTTGTGCGAAACTGGTTCCACAAGAGTTTGCTTGGCACAGTCTGCTGCAAACAATGGCAGGATGTAAATGAGGATGTGCGGTAGAGCAGACAAAAGGCCAGGATGGAGATCTATGCCAACCAACTTTAAAATTCTAGCCACTTCATCCAGCTTCATCTTGTTGATCAATGTCTCTGTCACTATCAGATCCTGATGAGCCCTGGAGTTCATTGAAGGCAGTTATAAGGCAAAGTAACTGGATTAAACACTTTACCAAAGATTTTACAGAGAAAAAAATTAAAAACAACTCAAAAAGGTAAATAGAAAAAAAAAGATATATTTCAAATGCTACAATGCATACAGGAAAGAACCTTTTCTTTCTATGTGGAATAAATAGATCATGGTGTGAAATAAAAAAATAATAATTACTTTTATTTTCACTTCATAAGATACAAATATGTTTTAACATGAAAAAAATTGTGTCTGAATCTAAAGGGAGGCGCCCTTCAAAATCCCAGTCTTCACTAGGATTTGAACCCAAGACTCTGATTCAGAAGCCAAGCACTTAACCTCTCAGCCACTTTGCCTCCATCCACCTTTTGAGAAGACCTGAAATCCGTAGGCACTTATGTGGGAAGAGAGGCTGTGGATGTCACTTGCCTCCCCATCTCCAAAATGGTGTGGGAGGATCTAAGTAATAAAGTGGGAGGATCTAAGTAATAAAGTGGGAGGATCTAAGTAATAAAGTGGGAGGATCTAAGTAATAAAGTGGGAGGATCTAAGTAATAAAGTGGGAGGATCTAAGTAATAAAGTAAGTGGGAGGATCTAAGTAATAAAGTAAGTGGGAGGATCTAAGTAATAAAGTAAGTGGGAGGATCTAAGTAATAAAGTAAGTGGGAGGATCTAAGTAATAAAGTGGGAGGATCTAAGTAATAAAGTAAGTGGGAGGATCTAAGTAATAAAGTGGGAGGATCTAAGTAATAAAGTAAGTGGGAGGATCTAAGTAATAAAGTAAGTGGGAGGATCTAAGTAATAAAGTGGGAGGATCTAAGTAATAAAGTAAGTGGGAGGATCTAAGTAATAAAGTGGGAGGATCTAAGTAATAAAGTAAGTGGGAGGATCTAAGTAATAAAGTAAGTGGGAGGATCTAAGTAATAAAGTAAGTGGGACGATCTA
This sequence comes from Biomphalaria glabrata, assembly GCF_947242115.1. Classification (NCBI taxonomy): domain Eukaryota; kingdom Metazoa; phylum Mollusca; class Gastropoda; family Planorbidae; genus Biomphalaria; species Biomphalaria glabrata. The sequence goes on along the minus strand of NC_074716.1, from coordinate 52,457,220 downwards.
AGTAAGAAGGTAAGAGAGGGGAGGAATGTTGATTTCTCGAACTCACCTGACAAATTGCTCCACACATGTAAAGTTGAGGAGCTGGAACGGAAACTGTTGTACTGAAGAGTTGACAACTCCCTCATTCAGCCAATTGTGGACCAAGTACGGGAGCTGATACTCAACATATGTTCTAACATCTGGATAGCTTACAGCCCTACAGGCAAGATTCAGCATCTGTAAGAAACAGGATTGTGTCAGTTAGGCTTATCGGGCAACAGGGTTAGTCTTGGGATAATTTTGTTTGGGTTTTTTTGTAAGCAACTTATCCATATTGTAATATGATACATGATTGACAAAGTATATAATAAAAAGTAATGTTCCTTTGATTGTCTGTATTGAGATATATTGTGATATATATGTAATTGTGCAACACTATAATAAAATTCTTAGCTCCACCAGCCTGCTTTTTACCAGGACTTTACAAAATGCCTATATTCATGAACCCACCCAAATGGGATTTTTTGACTCTGTGAAAAACAATGGCTGTCTCCATGTATTTACAATTTTACAGATCAAACATGTGAATTAATGTGAAAATGTCTGAAAATGTGCAATAATCATGAACCAGGAACTAGTATAAACCTAAAGTTGATAGATTTTTGGTTAAGTTAGACTCTACCAGCCTGCTTTTTATCAGGACTTTCTCAAAATGTCTATATTCATGAACCCACCAAAAATGGGATTTTTTTACACTGTGAAAAACAATTACAACAATGCGGTAGAACTTTTATATTAGCCACAGCTAATGGCTGCCGTCATGTGTTTACAATTTTACAGTTCAAACATGTGAATTAATGTGAAAATGTCTGAAAATATTCAATAATCACCAGGCACCAGTATAAGCCTAAAGTTGATTGATTTTTAAGTTAAGTTAGACTCTAAGAAGTCTAAAGTCTATTGAAAATGATGTTTTTACATCCATTTGTAACTAGACAGAGCTCAACAGATAAAAAGAAACATGAACTGTATTAGATCTAGAGCTACAGAGATAGTTAAAAACAAAAAAAGAGGGTTAATAGCGGACAGTTAAGTCTAGGGACTAAGTTTTGACCCTCAGGAATAATGGACAGTTAAGTCTAGGGACTAAGTTTTGACCCTCAGGAATAGCAGACAGTTAAGTCTAGGGACTAAGTTTTGACCCTCAGGAATAGCGGACAGTTAAGTCTAGGGACTAAGTTTTGACCCTCAGGAATAGCGGACAGTTAAGTCTAGGGACTAAGTTTTGACCCTCAGGAATAGCAGACAGTTAAGTCTAGGGACTAAGTTTTGAAACTCAGGAATAGCGGACAGTTAAGTCTAGGGACTAAGTTTTGACCCTCAGGAATAGCGGACAGTTAAGTCTAGGGACTAAGCGCTGGTAGAGTTTAACACTTCTTCTTTGTACTGTCAGTAGATTGCTAATTTAGATGACTCTAGAACATAGAGAGAGAGAGAGAGAGATTTAGGACATTTTTTTCTTACAAAATTGTATATCCCTAGCATTCACTGAATATCTTCAAATCAAATTTTATATTATTATATTTGTGACATAAGTCTGCCTTGGTGTCTAGTGATAGAATTCAACTTCAAATTCAACAAGTCATACTTAAAATGTCTTAAATCTAGAACTGACCTTGAAAACCAAATCTAGTGGTATGTGCCTGTATGAGATGAGCTGACACAGACCAAGCAAACATTTCTTCTCACACAATGGACTGTTGGTCAGTATGGTGGAAAACACCTGAAGACAAGTCGCCTGGCAAACCTTCAACTCATCTGTGACATTCAGCGTGTTTACTTCAGTTTCCTGACACAGAAAACAGATTAAATTCAAAGTAGTGCCTCAGGAAAAATAGGGTACATGATGTAATGGTCATCTATTTCTTTGGTCCACAAGTAATGAGGTGTCATGTGGCCTGGACAACAGCTTTACTTTCTCAAAACTAATGCCAGGTACCCAAAGAGTTGAGTGGACTCTGGGGTGTTCTAAAAAAAATGTTTGAAATTCAAAATCCAAGTCTTCACTGAGATTTGAGCCTGACACCCCCTTGGAAGCCTGTGCTTTGAGCCTGACACCCCCTTGGAAGCCTGTGCTTTGAGCCTGACACCCCCTTGGAAGCCTGTGCTTTGAGCCTGACACCCCCTTGGAAGCCTGTGCTTTGAGCCTGACACCCCCTTGGAAGCCTGTGCTTTGAGCCTGACACCCTCTTCGAAGCCTGTGATTTGAGCCTGACACCCCCTTGGAAGACTGTGCTTTGAGCCTGACACCCTCTTGGAAGCCTGTGCTTTGAGCCTGACACCCCATTGGAAGCCTGTGATTTGAGCCTGACACCACCTTAGAAGTCTGTGCTTTGAGCCTGACACCACCTTGGAAGCCTGTGATTTGAGCCTGACACCACCTTGGAAGCCTGTGCTTTGAGCCTGACACCACCTTGGAAGCCTGTGCTTTACTTGTGCATGTGTGTAAAAGTGTAAATTAAAAGTTAATTTTAGACAAGCACAAGCCTGCCAAGTCCAATCTATACAGATTTACTAAACACTGCCTGGATCTAGAGAATTTCGACTACTGGTCTACCTGGCAATAAAATGTCTGTATCACAAAAAGAAAGTTAAAAGTTTTTAGACTAGATAAAATCTCTCACACTTTTAGTAGCAATGGTTAAAACAGCAAATTACAAATCAGCTCACAATTTATTTATCTTTTTCATTTTGATATTTATAAGAGAATAAAATAGTCCACAAAAATGTATAATAACATAATTACAATAAATGGATGAAAGTTTGAAACCTGTAAATCCATGAGATCACTGCACTGTATAAAAATTCTATCAAAAGCCGACTGTTGAGTAGTCTCGTTCAGTGCTACGTCAATACCACTGCCATTCTTCTGAACAAACAGCCTTAAGAGGAAGTTGATTAATATGTTTGTAAGTTGTTTAGTTTACTAAATAGCTAATTTAAGATTGAAATTTGAAGGCATTATGGGGACTATTCTATTACTGGATTATATTTATATAAAGTACTTTGACCATAAGTATCATTCCTCATGAGATAAATGTACTGTAATATATAAATATATATATCAGGAACTTAGCAATCAATGACTCATACATCTTTCATTGAATTCAATGCTCAGGAAAATACAGGGGAGGCAACTTAATTGACAAAACACATTAGGAACAGGCATGAACATAATAGGAAGAGTATATAAGGATTTGTGTTAATAGACATTGAATTATATGAAATAAAAGAATCATTACACCAGAGCCACATTAATTCACTTCCCAAAACTGGATTCTTTCCCTTTATTTACCCTAGCAACTTTTATGCTTCTGAAAGTAGTGACCAAATAAAAGTCGATTCTAAATTGCTATATTTAGTATTTGGAAATTCCCCAACCCAATGTAACTCATGGAATAAACGGCGATGCCATGTATATTTTCAAAGGAATCCTTTATTTTCTTTCAATGAATTGGTAGATTCCATTTGTATCATAAATTATCAATCTTACAAAGTCTGTTTGGATAATAAAGAAAATAAGTTTGAATGTATGGGGGGGTGTCTTTTGTGTTTGTATAAGTAATAACTATTAAAAATTTGCATGTGTATGTATTTAATACATCATTTATTTGCTTTAAAATTATAATTACTAAAAATTACCTATAAACTATTTATTAATCTTTTTTTTCAACAAGAGAGACAATTAGGACTGGAAGAGGCAAGGTGGAAATTTCTTTTGGTTACATCCCTTTGACCAAATTAATAAATTTTCAAGACAACCCAAACAGGACAGGATTTCATGAAAATGGACCAAATAAACTACTAAATTGTCAGAAAAATAAAACAGAAACAAAAAGGAAAAAAAAAAAAAACAACAACAACACTATTACAATAAATAACAATAAAAATAAATTTAATCTTAAAATGAGTTATATGCCAAAATGAAATAATTCTTTTTAAGCTCTTCATACACATACTTTGAGCTCTGTACTTTAATAGAAACCAAATTGCTTCATTATATGTACATTTTTGTAACTCTAGCAGACCCCAGAGAATTTCTAAGGACAAAGGATGGAGGTCCTTTGTCTTAGGTTCTTAAGGGAAAAATTGTTGCAAAAATAATATAAATAAAAATGAATGCTAATAACTCATAAGTCTAAAAAAAATATATATATATATATATAGTTTGGCAATACTTATTTTAAGGAACATTTTCAAAAATTTTTGTGAATGTTTTTTTTCACCAATTTCTGGACATTTGCTGTCATAATTTTATGGACCGTTGCTGTCATCTTTTTCTGGACCTTTGCTGTCACCTTTTTCTGGACCTTTGCTGTCATCATTTTATTGGACCTCTGCTGTCATCATTTTCTGGACCCGTTGCTGTCACCATTTTATAGATCTTCGCTGCAGCCTACTCCGCGAGCATACTGAAAATCCTGGAACATGACTTTGATAAAAACGTTTTTTTTTTTTTTTTTTTTTTTTATGAAATTTTCCTTGTGTTATTATTAATTTAGAATGATGTTTTGTGTGTTTTCTTTGAGAAAAAAAAATTTAAAAAAAAAAAAAAAAAAAAAAAAAAGTATATTAGTAGTATCTGCTGGAAAATTCTGCATTCAACATTTTTTGTAATAGGCCCTGCTTGACATAAACTTTGGTGACAATTTATATCAATTAAATCTTGATACAGCAAAGTGAGAAATAGAATAATCTTTGGATGGACGACACTTTTGAAAATTCTAATTTGTTTTTTTAAACATCAAACTTGTTTGTTTGTTACATTTTGTTCATCTAATTTTCTCTTCCAATGTTCAAGTGTTATTTGAAGGTTCTTTCCACTTCTGTTCTTCAGATTTAAATTTCATTTTTTGTTTCGGGCTAGAAGATTGTCAAATTACTTAAGCATCAATTTCATGCGCAACATCAAATCTAAACCTCAGACACACAAGAGTTAAGGGGAGCTTAGTGTTGATGTACACTGATTAAAATTTCCTAATCATTTGTAAGAAGAACTCCTCAATAGATGAAAGCTGACCGGGTTTGGTCATATTGTAAGACACGACTCACTGTTAAAAGTCATCCTTCAAGGTACAGTCTATCGAGCATAAAGAAAGGGTCATTCAAGGAAAAGCTAGCTGGATAATGTAAAAGAATAAACTGGCCCCTCTATCAATATTATGGTAGGAACAGCAGCTGACTGGTAAATGTGGAGGGATATGGTTACACGCACTGTCGCAGCACCCCCCAGTACAAATGTCAAGGGACAAATGAGATGACAACATCATTTGTAATAAACCGAACATGTTTTGTAAGTCAACTTAAGTCATCATGTCGTTGTCAATAAGATCTGACATTTCTGTTCAATAAAATAAAAGATTTTTATGAGTAGCTAAAATACAAAATTTATGTCTGCTAAGTGTATGTAATTCAAAGAGTTCAAAAATCTCATAAATTCACATTTATTATAAGTCAATTTATAGAAATATATGTATAGAAGTAAATCTATCAGCCAAACAACTGTAGTCTCTTTTGTAAACAGGACAAAAATTACTTAAACATGTCCCACATAGTGTAGCAAGATCTGAATAGGTGACAATGGCTTAGTCTTGAGCTTAGCTTTTCACAGACTATTACCCATTTTGAAAAAGTAGAAAAAAAAATATCACTATTGCACTGAAATAATTATGAAATGAATGAGTGAAATTCTATTTTATATCTAACTCTTTTCTTGCCTGGCATATTGAACCAAATGCAGACTACTAAACTAAGCTAAATGATGGTAGTGCAAGTTTTTATTCTTGGTTAAGAAATATTTAGAGTTATTGAATGAAACAGTTGACAGTCAAGTAATGAAATACAGTTTACCATTTAACTTCCTCAGCGACAAAGTTTTTGATAAAGGCACAGTCCTCTGCTAAAGCTTTAATTAGATGCTGTCCTACAGTGACCAACTCAAAACTTTTACTGCCATCTTCTTCCTCTTCAGACTCGACCTTGAGTTTACCCCAAGTACAACCTGGGTCATTCTGGACAGAAAAAAAAAAGTATTTAAAAAAAAATAACTGGACAGTGACAAAGTAAATGACCAACAGAGAAACTCATTCAAAGAAAGAAAGTTACAACTGCTAGAGACTCAATTTCAATCAATTCAAAGTCCAGAGACTCATTAAAAGGAACTTAAAGCCTAAAGAACTCATTCAAAGTTTACATTCTAGTAGCTCAGTCTGTTATTAGTGGAGGTTCTAATGAATCTATCTATCTATAAAATGATTCCAATGACATGCATAGCATATAGCCACTAACAACCAGCCCAACTCCTGGCTTTATGTGTAGCTCAGATATTGGGTCCATCAGAACTGTTATCAGTGACAGGAGATGGGGCAAAGGGAAGCAACTGGTGCCTAAACCTGTAAAAGGGGCACATAAGACTCTGCAGGCTACCCAGCCTAGGAGAAAGAAAACACTGACTCCAAACCTATGTTGCTTTGCGGCTCTACCCAAGCATAGGAGAAGCATGAAAAGTCAACCCTGAGGAAATATCAGGAGCTAGCGACCCTTAGGCAGTTTGCGATGTCACTGATCCCAAGCTGTATCCTTTGAAAACATCAGCTGTGTGGAGAGGAAGGAACTGCTGCATGGGCGGCATCATTCCAACCATAGATATGCCCAGGCTTTCATCTCATTTCTATCATGATCCATTGCCACTTTGTAACTAAAGGAGTTCAGACGTAGCCCATTCATGCATCTAAAATTTCTGATTGAAACCTGTAGTCTGTAGAATTACCTTGATTAGTTGAACCATTGTTTTGACCAGCTCAAACTTGAGATCACTGTTACTTTGTTCTGACAGACGCCTATCAAAAAAAAAAGTGCAAGTAACTTTAAGGAAACGTTTCTCTAGCTTGAACTTTACAACACATAACAGACAGGATGTAGAAAAGAACCATTAGTGGGAAGCGTGTTCGAGAGGCAAAGTACGCTTGAACTTGGCTTGTCTCTGCTACCTATGAAGGGGGCTCGAGGTTTGACACCCGACTAAAGCAGAGTTGTGTTTACTGAGTGCCCAAAAGGCAGCAGGAAAAACGTTCTCCCAGATACCCCCCCCCCCCACTGGTCCACAAATGAGATTGGACCATGGCACTCTGATTAAGCTATAAGCATGAGGGTAGCACTATATAAAAGCTATAATTATAAGTTATAAAAAAAAGCAAACCAATGGCAAGATTTTTATGTGATGTGGTATCAAAAACAAAATGCTTTATTTTCACAGGGCATTCTGTAAGTTTGATGCAAAAGGACAGGGAAGTGTACTGCAAATAGGCCTTTGATAGTAGAAGGATGGCTGCCTTATCAAACAACCCAAAGACTGCAACATGGACATGCATTAACTCTGATCAAGGATGGCTGCCTGGTCATGCGGTTTGCGCGCTGGACTGTCGTTTGAATTTATCGATGGTCCAGGGTTCAAACCCTGCCAGCTCCCATCCCCTGTCGTCCTGCGGGAGAAGTGGACTAGGAAGTAAACTATCTTCAACTCTGAAGAAACATCCGAAACATGTAAAACATTTTACAAAACATTTTACAAGTATGCCATTTCAGAATGGGCCAGTTAAGTCACTACGAATTCTGCAACAAATTCTAACTAGGTTAGTGGCATGCCTAACTCTTAATGTATTAATAAATACATACCAAAAGTCAGAGATGAATTTGAAATAAGTGTCCCTGCAAAACAGTAATTCCTCTGAGACTGTCTTGTCACCAGGATGCCCAGAAAGATGGGGGACAAGGTTAGATAAATGACTGACAAGTCTGGTACAGATTTGAAGATCAAGGCTTAATGCTTTGGCAGTCAGTCTGTAAACAAACAAAACAATTTTAATAGATACATATAACAAATAACATTCAAAGAATATGATGACAACTTAAGAGGTTTTAAATGTTTGATCATGTTAAACACAGTTAAGAATTTAAAATATTAAGTCCAAGAATATTAATGACACTCAAAGAGATTTTTAATGTTTGATTTTTATTATTCTTTAAGGACCTTTTAAATTTGATTATTACTTGTAAAATATTATACTACAAAAGGTGCTTCATCTGTATTACGCTTACCTGTAGACACTCAATATTGTTTTCATGTTTTCACAAGTCACATGATATGGGAGAATCAGGAGATATTTAGTGACAGTCAGAAGCTAAAATTGCATGCAAAAAAAATCTTTTTTAAGAGTTTATTTCAGGGGAGGGGAGTTAAATAATGGTACAAGAAAACAAAACAAAGCCTCTTTTAATTTCAATATTGCATAGATTTTTCCTTAACGTAAACTTCCGAGAAAAAAAAATGAAAACCAGATTTGGAGCAAAAAGAAGAGATTGAGCTAGCCATAAAACTTTGCTTGTACAACTGCAATACTCTTCTGCTTGTCTGAACGCCAATAAAATTTAAGAGGGCAAAGAGCTGGATAAACCAACACATGAATAAGTTTTAGTAAAGAAAATAATTTTTAAAAAATTCTTGGCATCATTTTATTTGTTCTATCAGAATCATAAGTGCCCAACTTTCAATGTCAGAACATATAGAACAAAATCTGATTAGGTAGTTAGGTCATGTTCTGCTATTGATAAATAAGACATCCCAGTTTCAATCAATTGGATCTCCCCCCCCCCCCCCCCCCCCCCGCCCAAACAGATAGATACAGATTACCCATGATGATCTGATGGGCAACAAATAAGAAAGACTTGCAATAGACTGCTATTGACTAGTACACTGCAGCCAAAACAGGAAGAGAAATTTGAAACAGGCTAAGTAGCTAGATTTTCATTAACCTGCAATTAATATCATGAATTTAGCCTTACAAAATGTAAATGGACTGGTGACTTCGGGTCAAAAGATTCTGAGCCAATGAGATTCAAGAGTTTGCCTTTGATTTGCGCACTGCCTTCGGGAAGCACTCCACCGCGATAGTTGGCCCCCAAGATGCTCAACAACTCCACACACAAGACTGGTCCAAGCTGAGACTCGTTCAGGTGATCTCGGCTCAAGTAGGACAAGTTACTCACATCTAAAGAAGTGTATTGTAAACGTGTCAAACGTGTAAAAAAAAAAAAGTAATACATGATAAAAAAAGCTATGATGTTAGTGTCTCCAAGTAATTGTGAAAGTTATCCCATAGTTAGAATGCAAACATTTGATTCCACACACCTGAATACACTAATAACACCTTCATTATCATGGAAGAAATGAAAATGAGTTGTACAATAGTGCATTACATATACAAGAAATCATTACAGCAGAGCTAATACAAAGGTGGAAGGGGAGGGCACTGCTGTGTGGGCAACAACATTCTGACCATAGCCAATGCCCAGCCTCTTGTCTTGTCCACCATGAGTTGAGCCATAGTTGTCTTATAACAGGAAGCCGAAGGAACAAAAGGTTTTTACTATTGGTAACTGTTGTCTTCTATATGATGGTCAAATGTTAAAATTGTGACCCAAACTATAGTTTCTAGCTCTCTTAAGAAGTTTTTTTTGATTAGGTACTGAGTGCAGCTTGTTTTTACCAATGATCTTACTAAATTTTTAGTTGTTTTTTTTCTGTTTTAATGTTGAAATCAGGCAGAGATATGGAAACTTAAAAATACTGCAGATGTGAGAATGACAAAAATGTTTTGATTACTGACAACTAAAGGAGGATATTTTCTATAGTAGCCTTCATATTTGTACCACACATCTTATCAGTTCTTAACAAATATAGATTTTTAGGTTATGTATTATGTAGTCATAACAGTAATACATATTAATATCATAGTGGCTTACTTGTATTAGTCATGGTCTCATCAGACTCTCTGGTCCTGGTGTCTACTTCCATCTTGACTCTGTTTTGGGTACTTCTGCTCATTTCAAAATCAAAATCATCTTGCTTCATAACGGCTAAATTCTCCTCCTCTTCATCTTCAAACTGGGCATACCTGCGTTTTCGTCTCTTAAACCCAGTGGTGCTCAGGTCACTCTTGTTCTCTCTGTAACTCTGGAATATTTGTGTTGGATGGTTTCTCTACAATGTGTGTGTTCAATAACTTCTGAGTTTATGTGACAAAAGTCATATAATGTTTGTGTAAATAGAGTATGAGAAACAGAAGACCTTGACATCATCTGCCCTTTAGAGCGCAAGGTCTGAAAACTTGACTTTTACTTTTCTAGACTATGAGAAACAGAAGACCTTTACATCATCTGCCCAGTAGATGGCAAGGTCTGAAAACTTGACTTTTACTTTTCTAGACTATGAGAAACAGAAGACCTTTACATCATCTGCCCAGTAGATGGCAAGGTCTGAAAACTTGACTTTTACTTTTCTAGACTATGAGAAACAGAAGACCTTGACATCATCTGCCCAGTAGATGTTAAGGCCTGAAAACTTGACTTTTACTTTTCTAGACTATGAGAACATTTCAACTAGACTTTTAAAAAATATTTTTGCGAAGTAGTTTCTCAAAATAAAATTCAAAATGTACGCATAACTTTAAGTTCTTGAAATGAATCAGCGCTCTATACAATACTAAAAAAAAAAAATAAAAATTAATAGATTTAATTACTATCATGAACCAAAATATTTATAATAATAATACTTGAGATAAAATTTGAGGTCAACTTTATTATCTTAAGGGAAAGTTCATTTATAATTTTGTATTTGCATCAATATTGTTATTGTTACAGTATTTACGCTGAGGTGGTCAATTGTAGCCAGACTAAAATTTCATTTTATCTTATAATTGTGTATTTCAGAGAATAATTAAACAATACCAATGAATAAAATGGAATGTTAATTTAAAAAATTTATCAATGCAACAATCAGTAAAACATTGAAAGCTGAAGTAAACAGAAAGAAACATTAGGTCAAAAACTAAAGGAAACCAAAGTTTCTTTCTGTTGATTTTCAAATCACTGACATGTATTTATCTTTAAGTTGGTAAAATCAAGTTTTAGATGGTGCTTTTTAATTGGCTGTTAACAAGTGTGTGTGTGTGTGTGGGGGGGGGGTTGAGAATCCCTAAAGTAACCATCAACCAACTTTGACATGTTTTCGTTGTGTGCAAATTTATTTCAATACTTTATGCCCACACATCGAAGAATTAAGTTCAATAACTCCCAAGGTTCTATAACTCCTATTATAAAAGATTGTGATGTTCGCAGTTAACTCCTAATGCAGTACAAGGTTTTAGGAAGTTACCAGCAATGTTTCTAACTTGTGAGTGTAAGAAGAGCTCTTCAGCACTCGTTCAGAGCAACAAGATACACTTTATTATACACTAAGCTATACCCTTAGCTATAAACTTAGCCATATACTTAGCTATACACTTAGCTAATCTTTTTGGTTTGTTTTACATGTTTCAGATTGAAGATTACTACCTCCAAACCAAAACCTCATGCAAGATGGCAGGCAGGGTTTGAACAGTCCAAATCGCATACCACAAAACCAAGCAGCCTGGCATTCTAGTGAAAACCAATGCATATCTTATAAAGCTAGAGTGTTTATGGGGCTTTTCAAGATATTGAAAGTATACATTTTCTTAAACTATAAATATTTCATTATAATAATTGTTTTTTTTAATGTAGATTTTTTTGTTAGAAGTCTCTTTTCTAAGGTGTTTAATACAACTTTTAAAAAAATGGGAATATGAGTTACTGGGTCAATGTCAATGTTAAAAAAAAAGAAGTAAAGATGAAAATATTTTTGTTTTACTTACCTTTTTCAAAACTAGATTTACAAGTGTGTTGATAAATTCTTGAGAGAAACATGATTGCAGGAACTCAAGCGTACAGTCAATGCTCTCATCTTGCAATGTTAAGTTCTCAATTGTGAACAAGCTGCAGAAATCTCTCAATGGGCCGCATTGACCTTTGATGCCATCTTTGACGACTTGAGCCATGAAAACTGAACTCCATTTCTTGAGCACCTTCTCCAGGGACTTCTTGATCTCTCCTGACAATTTGTTTGTCGGGCCAAAATGAGAGAGAAGTTTCACACAGATACAAGCCAGCCAGGCAAGATAATCAGTTGATGATTGCTTCCAGTTGGAAAAAAAAAAGTGAATATAAATCAAATTAATTTTACAAATATTTTTATCTATTTTATAAAAATACCTTACATATTTTAAGAGGTAATATAATGATTATAAAACTTGACAATTTAAATAATAAAACATCTTTAAACTATTACCACTGTATCAAGTGAGTTTGACAATGATGACAAATGACTGACTAGATAGTATGCTGTTGTTGAAATCTGGGGATTATTGTGTGTTATTTTGGCATAAGTAAAATTATCTCCCCTGTCACTTGTCTTGAAGCTTTGGTTAAAAGTATTTTTTAAGTAGATTAACTCGAAATCTGGCCTAACTGAGGTCACACGAGCGTTATGTCTTTGTTGCTCTAAAACTGCACTGGGGTCTTTTAATGTCAAAGAAAATAAGATTTCTGCAACTCTTGAAGGAGGCAAGGATGATTTTGCAGGACTGGTCTCAAAACTGATTCCAGGCAGCATCCAGGCAATCAGTGCACGTCTCAAAGGGTAAGTCTGTTTCTGGACACCAGCCCCAATTATGCTAGGTATGTAGTTCTCTGGAATACCCACGCTGACCACAAGGGAGGTCAAAAGATCAGCAGCTGGCGATGACAAGAGCATATAGTCTAAAAGAAAAAGGTTCCAAATTTCTTGGGCCGGCTTGACAATCTGAGTGTCTAGCAGGCAGGACATGGCAGAGAGACCAGCTTCTTGGTAACCTTCTACTGATGCCTGCCTAGAGTTGATAGTGCTGCAGAAATAGAGTTGTAATCATAAAATAGAATTTTAATCATTTTATTGCATAAAAAAACATTTTAATCATTTTATTGCATAAACTACTTGTCATAAATTTCTATTAATGTACAATACAGTTTTACTAATCTGAAGCTTAAGTGGAAATTAAAATGGGTGTATTTCAGAATTTTTGGAAATAATGGAGTAGCGACCCTTGTGTGTGTGTTTGTATGTATATATATATATCCTCATTCCTGATCGAAGATGAGCACATTTCTCATATCCTATGAACTCAAAGATGACTGTTAAGTCTAATCCTCGCTTTAAAAAGTCAGCCGCATACGTGACATGGGTAGGTTTGGTCGCTTGCACTGTATTGTTGCAGTTACAGTATAGGAACATGAAGAGATTCCCTCTGTGGCACGCATATGGCACAACTCTGCATCTTAATATAATGTTTGCTGCCATCAAGGAGCCTCCAGACAGAGCTCTCAGTCCAGGTCTATCTGCTGGAGAAAATCCTTTCAACCGTCATCATGATAATGACGGCTTTGGGGCCGATTCCATAGTTTGCTTAAAAAATTAAAATATTTCGGCATTAATGGTCCACTGCATCAGTGGATTAAAGATTTTCTGATAGGGAGAGAACAAACTGTAATAATAAATGGCTCTAAATCAACACCGATAACAGTAAACTCAGGTGTACCTCAAGGAACAGTCTTGGGTCCACTACTATTTTTAATTTACATAAATGATTTACCAAATTGCATTACTTCAGGAACAAAAGTCAGATTATTTGCAGACGATTGCATAATATATAGAACAATAAAAACAACACAAGACACAGATATTTTACAAAGAGAATTAGATGAATTACAGAAATGGGAATCAAATTGGAGCATGTCTTTCCACCCAGAAAAATGTCAGTTAAGAGTAACAAAAAAACTAAAACAAATTAATTCCACTTATCTTATTCATGGCAAACCAGTAACACAGACTAAAAACGCAAAATACCTAGTTGTTATAATAAATGAAAAACTGTCATGGAATCCACATATTGATGAAACTACAAAAAAATCAAACAAAGCATTAGGATTTATTAAAAGAAATTTCAATAGATCAAATAGAAAATAAAACTAAAATGTTATTTAACCTTGGTTAGGCCAATAATAGAATATGCATCCTCCGTTTGGGACCCCTCAACTCAAGAAAACATTAAGAAACTGGAACAGACACAAAATAGAGCAGTGAGATTCATAACAAACGAATATTCACATTTGACTAGAGTAACACCTTTAGTAAAATCACTAAATTTAGAAAGCCTTCGGGATAGAAGACTCTAAAGTAAAGTAGCAATCATACATAAAACACTGAACCATAATCTTCAAATACAAAAATAAAATTTAATAAAATACTCTGAAAGACACAAAGATAAAGGCACATTCCTCGTCCCATATGCTAGGACAAATTTGTACAAATACTCCTTCTTCCCTAGTGCTATTAGAGCATGGAATGGGTTGCCTGAGCTAGCCAGGAAAACCAGTGACTTGGCAGAATTTAAGTCATTGGTTAATATGCATGACTAAATGCATGACGCGTAGGACGTAATCATCTTCTTTTTTGAAGTAACGTCTGTATTATATAAGATAAGATAAGATAAGATTCTCTACTGAATTGTTTTTTACAAGGTAAGAATATATAACAAAATAAATTAGAACTCAAATTAGCTTTAAATGATCTTATATAGTATATCCTAATTAACCTGCATGGCTAGATTTACACAGGGATATGTATAGGACAAACATATGTTTTACTTTGAAGGAATGTCTGTAATTTATAAGATAGTTCATTAAATTTCTTTCAAGATGTAAGGGTGAATGATAATATTTGTCTTTGATGTTTCAAGTGCACCATTTTAAATTTAATTTCCAATGCAAATAGAATAAATATGGTTATAACTGTTATCAGATGATGTTAGTCCAAATCCCAAAAAAACAGACAATTCACAAGAATGGTCTTGTTCCCTTGAAATCTACTAGAGTATTGAATAAAATCTGAATTTGTGATGTAAGCTTCACATGTAATGTTTGAATTAAACTGTGGCATAAATGCACATTTCATCGGCACTGTTGTAATATTTCATTATGTATAATGAACTTTCCAAAACATATTTCCTTCTAGATAATAAAGATATCATTATATCGATATCAAAGATTCTCAAAACTCAGCCTTACTCTCATAAATAAACCTAGAAAGCCACATGTGGACAACCCCCCCCCCCCGGCCCCCCACCAGCACTTCATGATGGCTGCCTGGACAAGTGGTATGCGCTCTGGAATATCATCCCAATGGTCATGGGTTCAGAGTATTCTTACTGGGATGCAATAGCTGATAATGTACAATTCTGAACATGTTCAACAAAAAACAAGTCTTGTTTCAATCGCATAGATTTGAAAACTAACCTGAGACAATAAGACCAAATGGTTGTCATGGCAGCAGCATCCTCTGCACTCACTTCTTCCTTGCGTGGAAAGGCTTTCACCAGCGCAGTCAGCACATCAAACAAATAGTGGAACAGTTGTCCTCTGAATTTCAAGAAAAGAGTGTTTCTCTAAATATGTTTCCAAAACGCAAAAGACATTTTACATTTAACAGTTAATTAAACAAAGAACCAAACTGAGTAAAAAAAAAAAAAGGTTTCTTATAGCTTTTATGTAGCGCTGCTTGCATGCTTATAGCATTCTCAGAGCGCTATGGTCCAATCTCATTCGTGGACCAGTGGGGGGGGAGGAGGTATCTGGGAGAAGGTTTTCCGTGCAGCCTTGAGGCACTCAGTAAACACAACTCTGGTCAAGTCGGGTGTCGAACCTCAAGCCCCTTTCTTAGGTAGTCAAGTTGTGATACTTGACACACAGATATGTGATATTGTATTCAGGTTTATGTATCATTGCTGCACTAGTCACACAAATACCAAAGCAGAAAAGATTTAGATAAATTCTTTTTAAAAAAGAGAAAGTAAAAATGTGCAGGGGAACGAGAATTTTTGTCCACTTCCTAGTGAAAAGTGAAAAGGGCCTGAACATGTGGCTCAGAATATTCTCTTAATTACTTCTTATGGTCCTAAAAAAAAAGCTATACGCTGGTAGTGTGTGAACCATATAAAAGTATCCAAGCAGATGACTTCCAACAAAAGCTACATTAATGCTTAAAAACAGTAAGGGTATGACTTTGTACCTTTTACATTCAGCTAATAGACTAGCCATTAAATGCAGCACTGCTGAAAGTCCTTCTGAGCCAAAATACTCAGGATACTCCAACAAGAGACAATTCAAAATCTGCAGCCTGTTGACCAAATATACAACAGTAATAGAGTTGGTTTAACTGAGACTAAACATCAGACTAATGCAATAATATACTGCAACAGTCAAGAACTCATGAAGCTATAAGAAAAAAAAAATCCACATTACCAAGGAACTACATGGACTGTGTTGGCTGTATCTTTCAAGGCCTGGAGCAAGGATTTGTTCTCTGTGCTCAGACGTTGCCTCTTTGCTTGTGTAGCTGTGTCACTGGTATAACTTGACAGTGACTGGTTCAGTGTGTCACATAAAACTGCTTTGTGCAGAGGTACCTAATAAACATTGACCAATAAAACATCAAAGCGCTGTTGTTGTTTTTTTGTGTAGAAACCAATGGTAGACAACTTAATTGTGTGAACAAGAAAGAAAACAACAGTAGACTGCTTACCTGTTTAAATAAATCAGCAACAAATGACACATAGTTTGACTTCAATGCATTTATTTTGTTTCTATGGAAAGCAAACATGGTTTTAAACTTTACGAATCTTATCTTATTATTTTACAGAATACAGACATTTCTTCAAAAAAGAAGATGTAAGTCCTAAATGTTTGAACTCAATTAAAATTTTTGAAAATTTTCAACATGACTAATATTCATTAGTTGGTAATTATAATTACTTATTGCAAAACCAAAATCATTCTTTGTTGATGCAAGGAGTTTGAATCATCATCAAACTCCATTTGGTTGAGAGGCTCAAGTCCTCTCTTGCAAGAGCATAATGCATGTATGTCACCACACAGGTTAAGAACTTGTGGTTTACCAGACCTGTCAAGATGGAGATTAATAAGTCTGACGAGGTTTAAAAGAATATGAGACATGGTTTAGTCTTCCTCCTTGCAGTTGGGGGAACATTGAGACCAAACTGGCCTGAACCATGCAAATTATGAACCCTAGCGGCCTGTCCTGCACTGTGCAAGAAGTTTGAGTAGAAATACTGTCTTGTTTACACAAAACCACATTTGTTGTTTCATTTTTAAAATTAAAAACGTTCTATTTCAAATAGGTAAAAATTTAGTTTTTAAATTAGACATTTTTTTTTTTTATTTTCTCTAAAGACCACTTGATTTTAGGTCCAGCATTTATATGTATGTTTGCAAAGTCTGTTATTCTGTTTACCATTAATTTAGCGAGCAAGTCTTTACATAAAATATTGTATGCCAGAAAACTCACTCTTCCTTAATTTTGAATAATTTTTGTAGAAGTTTTGATCTCAATTCCAAATTAAAAAAAAAAAAAAAAGCACATACCCAGTTGTGAATTTAGACTTTTCTTCAATGTCTGTGTGAATCAGCTCATACAGGGAGTCAATAAATGCCTTAAAAAAAAAAGATAATAAAAACAATAATTGTAATCATCATCATCAAACTCCATTAGGGTGAGGGCTTGAGAGGCTCAAATCCTCTCTTGCAAAAGCCCTGGACAGAAACCCTGCTGTCTTGCGTAGTGCATAAATGTCGCCATACGAGAATTTTGGGTTTCCCAGACCTGTCGAGACGGAGATCAGCAAGTCAGATAGTGCTGTTAACAAACATGATGTAGTCTCAAGGTCGATACGAGAGAACATAACAAACCTCAACACAAGAGTTAAGATGACAAACTAAATAAGTTTAGAACAGCTAGGTCTGAATGTTTCTCTTGAATGAAGTGAAGCTTGTCATAGTATGAACTCAATGGGGAGTGAGTCCAAACCTTTGGACACATACATGATGACTTTTAAGGGATAAAAATGGAGCGCAGGGCTCTGTAGGAGATATATGGAGTAGGTCAGAGTACAAAGGTGGTAATTTAGTGTAGATGCACTGATAACAAAGTAAGGCCACAATGAGATCTATTCTTCCACTTACAGGGAGACAATAGAGAGTATGCAGGAGTGCAGTAGAGGAATTGGGTTTTGTTATGGGTGCAGTGCTGTTCAGAGTTCACTGCATCCTAGCGACATTGTCGTCAAGTACACCCACAAGCACGGCATTGCAGTAATTAAGGCAGTAGAGTATGAATGCAACATCAAGATTTGTGTTGATTTACTAATCAAATAAGGTAGACTCTGGCCTAATCTCCCCAGATGCAGATAGAGAGTCTTGCAGAGCTGATTTATGTGTGGGTCAAAAGAGATGAGCCAAAGAAAACCCACTATATGAACAAAAGGAACCTGGAAGTTCATAATGTCCAATGAATCTGAACTTTCCACTTGTATTACTGCAGCTCATCTTAAGAATATTATATCTAAACAACAACCAAAAAAATGAAATATATATAATTCCATAGCTGCTAATAGTCTAAAAGAATATTTTTCTACCAATATACAATAATGGTCATTAACTGACAGGAACATGTTCAAGTGATTATTAAGTTTACAATTAAAATTGATAGGTACTGAATATTTATTATTATTATTTTTGCATAGCACATCTTTCATATGCTCAGCCACTTTGGTCAAATCTCTTTTTTTTTGTTGACTAGAAGGGGCAGGGGTTATCTGGGTGAAGATTGCTGTGCTGCACTTTGGTGCTCAGCAAACAAAACTCAGATTAAGTCAAAATTTTAATTTGTGACGCCCCTCCTGTCAATAGGTAGCTAAGTAGTTTCCACCATTCAGCCACACATCTCACTGTTCTTAAACACCAAGTGTGCTTTTTGAACATTAAAAGATAAGATAAGATAGATAAGATAATTTATATTGGCCCAATCAAATGGAAATTCAGACTACAATTGACCACCTCAGCTGTCTCAAACCATAATGATCTACAGATAATTAAACAGACCTTCCAGTGATCCCAGTTATAAGCGTAGGCCCCATCTGTTTGATCACTGACTCCACAAGGATGATGAGCTCGCAACAAAAGGTGCAGAAATGAAATGAGTTCCTCCTAGAAAGAGACAGTACAATTAGCTAAGTCCATCAACTGCTATCTATGTCAAGGTAAATATCAGAACATTGGTTTTAAATTCAAAGGCTGAGTCAAAAAGTAAAAATAATATTATGTTCTGGCAGACACACACACAAAATAGGTTTACATTGCAAGCTGGATAAATGTTAGAGAAACTAGAACAGAAGCAAAATAGATCAGTGATATTTATTACAAATGAATACTCAAAGTTGATTAGAATAACAGAAGTTTGCATAATCACTGGAAGGGCGCGATGGCTGAGTGGTTAAGCCCTTGGCTTCCGAACCTGGGGTCCTGGGTTAGAATCTGAAGACTGGGACTTTGAATTTCTTGATTTTTAGGGAGCCCCTGAGTCCACCCAACTCTAATGGGTGCCTTAGTTGGGGAAAGTAAGGGCAGTTGGATTTTGTGCTGGCCACATGACATCCTGCTTGTAAACCGTTGGCCAAAGAATTGGATGACCTCAACATCATCTGCCCTATAGATCACAAGGTCTGAAAGGGGAACTTTACTTTTTTTTTATAATCACTAAATTTAGAAAAACTTCAGAATTGAAGACAAAAAAAGTTAAGTAGCAATAACACTAAACACAAAAACACAGCACAATAAAATACTCAGATAGGCATATAAAGGCACATTTTATTCCATATGCTAGGAACAATTAGCACAGGTGCTCCTTCTTCCCAAGGGCCATTAGAGAAGGGAAAAGCTTCTAAATTAGCCAAGGAAACCAATGACTTTGCAGAGTTTAAATTTCTAATTAACATGTACTGTTAGAACAAGTTTGAGACTTGGAAACACATAGGATGTAATTATCTTCTGCTAAAAAGAAGGTCCATAATTTGTAAGATAAAAGAGTAACTAACTCTCTTTAAGATCTGTTTGCAAACTGTATCAAGTTTTACTTACTCTAATTTTTTCATGGTTAGAATGACTCCACAGGTAGATGAAACTGTTTCTCAAAGATTCACCGAAGTGACACAGCTGAACACGGCAGCTTGGAGCAACATGGAGGCAGAACAAGTTGAGTGATATCAACATGCTTTCAATAACAGATGAGTTCAGCTCCCTGCAAGAGAAATTAATAATCAGCCACAGAACAAGAATATATAAAATAGTTTAATAAGTTTAATGGCAGTCTCATAGAAAAACAGGCATTCATTGTAAAACACAGGTCCACAAATTCACATCATTCCTTGATGACATTATTTTATTCAAAGCAAGGCAAACCATGAAAATTTTTTTTTAGAAAAACTTAAAAATGTAAATAAGTCAAATCCAGATAATTAAAAGACTGGTTAACTGAACCAGCTGCTTATTAACAACTAATACTGAAATACCAAAACTAGCTGTGTTGAAGTAACGTACTAAGTTAATTGCACCATTCAGTTTTAATCAACAAAATGATGACATAATTATGTGGTTTGATTAACCGGATTTGACTATTTTTATGAAATTTGCTATTCCGAATTCACAAAGCCTAATGACTAAAGGCTAAAAAAAGCCAAGTTCATTTATCATTTAATTAGCATTTGTGCACCGTACAATGTTGAACAATAAGCCCCTAATGAGCATACATTACCTTATACTTTCAAAAACTTTGTTGAAAAATGAGAACAACTTTCTAGGATATAGTCTCCCTTGAAGAATGCTGCCATTAATCAATTCCTGAAGAATACGGGACACAATGACTGGATCCAACAGTTGCTCAAAATAGATCTTTAAATACAGGAACAGTAACTCTGAAAAACAAAACACAAGAATCAGAAGTGAAATAATGTTAAGCTCAAATTCAGAGATGAATTAATACCATGGGGGAAAAACAACAACAAAGTCTTTTGTAGAATGGCAAATACAAAGCTATTTAAAATAATATAATAGGAAAGTTTACCCATATCCTGATCTATCCCAATGTCAGATTTTTCTATATCATAAACTAGAGCATGCCCTCAAAGTATCTTGGGGCTATGTTATGTTTGTTAACAGCGTTAAATGAAATTATTACGAAATTCTTTTTTACCCAAATATATCAAAATGAAATAAAAATAAGCGTACTTAGACCCAGACCTAGATCCTCCCGCGCAATTTTGGCACATTGGGCGGCAAGCTACAAAAGTAACCTTTAAAAAGTGATTTTAATGTAATAACCAAAGAAAGTGAAAAATAAATGTTTCAAACTGAAAAAAAAACAACTTACGCTTCCATTGTCCGGGTTGAAGTTCCAACCAGTATTGCCGCACCTGCAGAACTAATTTGAGTAGGACATTGCTGAAGTCTGTCCCAACAGCTACTAAGATGTACCTATCTTTTAAGATGCTTAACACTCTGTCAATGATGAGATCCAAGCGTAGCCTAACTGCATCTCCTACACAAAAATGTAGATGGATATTATGACACCAACAAATTTAACCTGTTCGTAAGAAATTGTTCTTTTCATGTTGCAGACAACACAAAATATAATTGCCTTAAAAAAAAAAAGCATGGGTTTTAAATGTAGTGAGACAATATATATGCAAAAATAGACAAGTCTTTGTAACTGTATCCACACAGTGAGAACAATATTTTTATATTAAGCAACACAGACAGTTTCAGTGAATGTATCCACACAGTGAGAACAATATTTTTATATTAAGCAACACAGACAGTTTCAGTGAATGTATCCACACAGTGAGAACAATATTAAGCATCACAGGCAGTTTCAGTCACTGTATCCTCACTAAGGAAACTAACAATACATAAGAGTTCTACATCTCTGGCCTTATTGAGCTGAATGTTTGTTGAATGTGAATATTTTTTTTATCCACAAAACATTCCTTATTCTCTTTTTTTCTCTTGAATCTGTTGGTCCATTGTGGCTTCCCAAGTGTTCACATTCAACAAACATTCAGCTCAAGACCAAGAAGAACAAAAATTCAAACAGTAACCATAAATTAGATTGAAAATTACATTAAAATGTTTTCCAACTCTGCTTAGCTTATTTAGTAAATGATTAAGTATTTCAGGGCTAGCATAAATCTATCTGCAGGGCACAGTACAAGGAACAGGAGATGCAGACAAAAGATGTGATGGGAAGGAATGGACAGGCCTGTCAGTGAAAGAAATTCTAGCCCTAGCAAAAGAGAGAAATGAAGAAACTATCAACAGATCATGAATGGTGCCCCAATGGTCAAACAACAGGTGAATGGTGTATATTCTATAATATACACTTTCACAACTGTATCAAAATATAAAAAAGTTGTCTTAACAATCAAATTTCTTTTAAAATGTAGTTGGATAAATGATCTTACTACAGTTGGCAGTTTTTATAACCAATCTAAAAGCTGCTGCCAGACCCTGTTTCTTTTTGTCTCTATTGTTCAGTGTTATAGCAGATACGCTTTCCTTCGCTGACTGAAGAGCTGCTACTTCAACCTCAATATATCTGTTCACAGCCTGAAAGTAACAACATAGGAATAAGTTTAACTACCGAGGCTTAAAATTGGTTTCAGATTCAGTTAAAAAGAATAAAAAAGTGAATCATTAACAAAGTAGGAGGCGTGTGGCTGAGTGGTAAAGCGCTTGGCTTCTGAACTGGAAAGGGGGGGGGGGGTCCCAGGTTCGAATCCTAGCGAAGACTGGGATTTTAAATTTCGGAATCTTTGCGCCTCTGGGTACCTGACATTAGTTGGGGAAAAGTAAAGGCGGTTGGTCATTGTGCAGGCCACATGACACCTTCATAAATCATAGGCCACAAAAACAAATGACCACAAGGTCTGAAAGGGGAACTTTTTTGTAAAGAAGACGAAGCACAGAAGAAAAGTTTAGAAAACAGATAACTAATTAACTATGTTATAAAATAGAGTATACATGGTTATGAATAAATATTTTTTTTTTAAATTGCAAATAAGCTGAAAATAAGCCAGACTCAACTTAGAGCTAGAAAAATGAATAAATAAAAAGTAGGACTAGCTTATTAATAGAAGTGTAAAAAGTAGCTAACTCGTAACAAAAGACTATTCAGAAACCAATTAAAACCGTTATAATGTAGAAGGAGCAATGTTTTACTATTTCTGTTATAAAATAGGTTTTAATGAAGAAAACAGACATTTATATCCCTTCTATTCTGTTTATTACATCAATAAGCCATTCACAAGTCAAATTTACCAACAATATGTTTCTTCCTTTGAACTACTATAGGGGGTAAATCATAAACTAATGCATACAAAGCAGGACCTTAAAAACTGTATCCCATGTGATGTTCCTTTCTTCAGTACGCCTGTCAGAGCTTGCGTCTAGTGCAGTAATGACTTTGTCTGTTTGAAGCAGCTCCTCAAGTTTCAGAACATTTTTCTGATGAAATAACAAATTCAACAGTACTTTGTAATCACTCCAATAATTTTGTAATAAGTAAATAATTAAATAGTAAATAACCTAGATTCGACAATAATGTATGTATACAATTATAAATAGAACATTAAGAAAAGATGTATACATATTACATCTATATTACATCTATAAAGGCAGCACTAGGGAACAATTTTTTTAAAGTGAGAAAATGGTGAATTAAATCTAGCCAAATAAGGAACAGCCCACAAACTATGGACCCTCAGATTCGACTACTCAGCCTATCAGTGAACTATGTAAAGTAAACTTTTTATTTTGTAAACTAAATTGTTCTTATAGGTACTTTAAAACCATTTTATTTTTTTATTATAAATAAAGTAGAATGTAATTAAATACTACATTTTCATGTAAAAAAAGGCTCTTGAGTCAATTAGGTGAGCCAGCAGTTATCAAGCAATGCAAGCTACATTCTGGAATTGACTTTTAAATCAGTCATTAAGTTTTAGCTAAAAAAGTGGTCTATAGGGCAGATGATGTAGAGGTCATCTGATTCTGTGGTCTATGGTTAACAAGGGTGTCATGTGGCCAGCACAACGACCAACCACCTTTACTTTTCCCCAACTAATGTCAGGTACCCATTAGAGCTGAGTGGACTCAGAGACGCCCAAAGATCCCGAAATTTAAAAAAAGTTTTAGCTAGACAGGATAAAAGGATTTCAGAAAACATAAAAGACTGGTGGAATAAATTTTCATTTGATTGCAGCGCTGTAGCTGAGGCGGTACTATTATCAATCGATTCTCTATTTCTGACATGCTGTCATCCTGTTATGATAAAACACTATTACTATTTAGATATTGGGGACAGAAAAAGATGTATTTAAAATAAAAACTAATCTAACTATTCATTCAACGTTGCGAACTGCACATGAAATGTCTGCAGAATTTACTTAGAGCTTATCTACTTTCAAAGTCTTGCTAGTTACTAGATCTAATGTATAATACATTATGCATAAATATTTTTTTTTAATGAGAGCTTAATCTATTCTGTAAACTTGACTAAACATAGATTAAGCCTGAAGTCTAGAGGTCATTTCCGAAAGACATTGAAACTTGCATTTCTAGACTATTCCTGAAAAGATGCACCCCAGCTAAAATTCTTGTTTATTTATAGTTTTTTTCTGTTTATATTTACAAAGCCCCAATGAGCACTAAACTGGAATAATATTAAGATACAAAACAAAAATTACATTCAGCAATCAAATTTGTGGGAATTACAGCTAGAAAAGATTTACCTTTCGTTCAGTAGCCTTTGAAGAATCAAGAGTCCTTAAGCATGTAGTTAATTCATCCATGCTGGTCAGACACTAAATTAGTTTCATAGAATCTTTTTCTTCTTGTTCATCCTGAATAAATAAATCAAAATATCTCTCAAGATCAAAATGAATTTAATAAGGATTAGCTTCAAATTCGATTTTTTTAAAAAAGAAAAAGTTCCCTTTGTGATCTATAGGGCAGATGATAAAAAGGTCATCTGTTTCTTTGGCCTACGATTTACAAGGGTGTCATATGGCCAGCAATATGAGTAACCACCTTTAATTTTCCTTAACTAATAACTAATGTCAGGTAACCTTTAGAGCTGGGTAGACTTATATATTCTAATACTAATTGAATTTATAGATCTAGAGTCTAGAATGGTCTAGATCTAGACTCTATATAATTAGATTCTGACAGAAAAAGATTTCAAGAATTCATAGTCAAGAAATTGAATGAGATCTAAGAATTTTTTAGAATGAGACCTCAGATTGATCATCACATCACTAATCATTGATTAATCAGTCTAAACTGGTCTATTGTCATGAGAACTTCAACTTCAACTTGAGAAGGAGAAGGGGTGACATGGGGAAAGAAAGGCAATGATTGAACGCGTAGGACGTAATCATCTTCTTTTTTGAAGTAACGTCTGTATTATATAAGAAGAAGAAGTCTCTTTTACCGATCTACAGTCACATTTAGTCTAGACAGATATAGATAGGCCTATGGGTTAACTTTGCTTAGACCTAGATTCGACAATAAATTTGTAGAATAATAGATCTGCTAGAGTACTAGAGCAGTGATGCCCAACTTAGCCTGTGGGCCATTTTAATTTCTAACACTCATGTCGCTGGCCATATCAACAAAAAGAAAAAAAATGATTTGACAACTTTTATGATAACTCTTATTGCAAGTCCGCTTATCATCATCCAACAATACTTTTCCACTTTTCTTCAAAGTTTTACATTCAGAGTCTACTTTTTGTTTTCTTCAGATCTCCCATTTCATTAATGCAACCTATTAAATAAATGGTACAGCACCACTAGCATTGATACCAAAAGATTATCCAAAATGATGTCATCATAACAATCATGTAATAAGGCATTTACAGGCATAAGGTTAGATCAAGTCAAGAAAGCAGGGGACATTTCAAAGAATTAAAAATAACAGAAGATTAATGTCGCATATAGAATAGTCTACATGATATATATATTAAAACTTTATAATAAGGTGTACTATTTAATAAACTTTTTTCTTACAAGAACAAGACAAAATAAATTTGAATACTGAAATAGTTAAAGTAAAGTACATGTAAATAATGAAATTATTGAAATCCAAATCATGGAAGAAAGAAAGTTTAGAAATAGGAGAGTGAGAGCCTTAAAATTTAAACCTAAAAGATTACAAAATAAAACTAAAACTAAAATAAAAGCCTACGTCTAAGGCTTACTTAGTTACTTACTAGATCTATTGATCTATCATCTAAGACTAAAATAAATCTAAGAGTCTTAGAAGTCACTATTTAATATATAATAATAATAATATATATCTAAGCCCTAACTGCCTAACTGGGGCCTAACAAAAAATACATGCATTATGATGATTATCAATTAATTCAATTATGATTATCAATATTATCATTTATTTTCATTATGATTATGATCATCATCATGATCATGTCATCATTCATTCAATGATCAATCATAATAATAATATTTAATAAATAAATAATTATAATTCATTATGAAATTCATATGACGACAAAATTGATAATATCATATTTAATAATTAATATGATATTAAAATTATTTTTTATTTAATAAATTATTATTCATTGATTCATTTCATTGGGGTCTACAACCTTTTTTTTTTTGTGTGTGTATGAGTATATCAGTATATCATGTAGATCTATATGACTTTAGATCTAGATCTAGTATGAGTACTATGAGTATGTATGTGGTTTTCTACAGTTTTTTGGGGCGATGTTTGGAAGTGCCAGATCTGGCCCGCATCACTGTACTAGACTAGATCTAGAATCTAATCAAGTTTAGTCTAATTATATCATCTAGAGTCTCTTAAAGTTAATGTTGACTTACAAGACATTTTCGCATGTTCTCAAAACCAAAACAACATACTGATATTTAAATACTGAAGAGTTGCACAATCGTAGAAATATATAGGTCGTGTTCTA
Organism: Biomphalaria glabrata; assembly: GCF_947242115.1. Lineage (NCBI taxonomy): Eukaryota > Metazoa > Mollusca > Gastropoda > Planorbidae > Biomphalaria > Biomphalaria glabrata. The sequence goes on along the minus strand of NC_074716.1, from coordinate 52,430,327 downwards.
TTAATAGCACATATATGTGACGAATTTTTATGCCTTAGCCTTTTTCGACTTTTTACTTCGCTCCAGTTTAGAAAATTAGATAGAATCATAGATCTATCATCTTGTCTAGCTAAATTGTAGTAAGTTCTGCTAGATCTAGATCTAAAGGATGGAATGGTTCCAAACTTTAGGGTTTTTGATAGTTTGCTTTAATCATGGTGTATCTAGATCTATGCTTGCATACAGAATGGCAGTTGAACCAGAAAAACAAAACTTAAAATTAAAAGGTAAGACTAAGAGTCACAAATTATTCAAAAAAAGTTAATAAACTTAAGTGTCTTAAGGCTAAAGGCAAAGTCGGCAATTGGCAATACAGGTTGTTAGGTGTTGGCAAAATTTTGGTAAAATGATAAAAAACTGGGTCTAGATCTAGATATCTATATCAATATCAATATCTAATCTAGTTACTTAGTAGTTTTAGATGGCAAGATGGTAATCTAGAATATTACTAATACAAATAGATCTATATAAGTAGACTATATAATGTTATAAAATTAAAATATAAATGTAATATATATTAATATATGTTTCCCTAAATCATGTAAATGGTATATAATTATATATATATATATATATATATATATATATATATATATATATATATATATATATATATATATATTAATATATTATAGAACCAGGATATAATATAAGTAAGTACAGCTGTGTTGTAGAAAGAAAGTAAAGTAATATGTAATGTTGCCTAAATTTAAGTAAATGGTGTAGCTTCTCTCCTGAAGGATTTCTAAATTTAGTGCCTGGCCTAAAAAATGACCACCTATAGAAATAATCATACAATGTAGATCAATAACTAAAATAGTTTTTTATTGCCAATGATTAATACATAAGCCTACAATTGTCTGGCTTGACTACTTTACTGAAAATTAACTTAAGCATCTAAACAGATTTCTAGGTGTTATAAAATGCTAAAACTAATGCATATTTACATCATAACAGTTGACTCCCAAGATGTGATTAGAAACTACAACAGTAAACTCTCACCCAAGACCAAGTCTGTGTCACAGTTTGCCTTTGCCAAGCATTTTCAGAGTCACATGGTGCTCCAGCAAGCTCCACAGAGGGCTAATCTTTATGGCTTTGCTGCTCTTCGTGGTCAAGTAGTTAACATGAAGGTGATTAGCAGTTGTGTAATAATTTAATTTGAATTTTCTAAGGGCCCATAATAATATATATATACCATTTGTATCCAAACATTTCTACAATATGAATTTCAAGTATGTTGTTTAATTTAGTTGAAAATCATGTCACAAGGAAACATTTGTAAAGTAAAGTTTCCCTTCAGATCTTGCAATCTATGGGGCAAATGATGTTAAGATGATGATTCTTTGGCCAATGGTTAATGAGCAGGGTGTCATGTGGCCAGCACAATGACCAACCACCTTTACTTTCCCCAATTAAAGTCAGGTATCCATTAGAGTTGGGTGGATTAAGTGGCAGGCCAGCACAACGACCAATCGCCTTTACTTTCCGCAACTAAAGTCAGGTACAAATTAGAGTCCTAAAAATTCAAAATCCCAGTCTTCACCGAGATTCAAACCCAGAACCCTAGTTTCGAAGGACAAGCACTTAACCATCCCTCTACAAGCAAACACATGTGGGGCTAAAAATCAGACAGAATTCCAGGGAAAAAAAACAAACTAGGACGCCAATTAAAAGTATAAGCTGTTGTCAATGGTTATTTCGGCTGAATATATTTGTTGAACTTTATCCAACATTCTTTTACTCCGTTGTTTGTGTTTGTGTGATGCTATTTTTTACCATGCCAACATGTAATAACATTAGGGTTAGACTAGTAATCACTTTCGCCTCTCCCTTCGTCTGTTGAACTGTTAGGGCACCAAGCAAGATTTGTTGAAAGACAGTTTTTCTCCATTCCTCTTTGCCTTTGCCTAGAATCTCATTCAATCACAGGTTGTCAATTTTTTTAAAATATTGTCTTCCCATCACAAGATTTTACTAGAAATTAATTTTATGTAGGTCAATGACTATTGGATGTAAGATAGAAAAGCTATGGTGTCTAAGAGAAACAAGCTTCTTGCCAATGGTTTAATGAATGACTCATTAATTAATTTTATGTAGGTCAATGACTATTGGGTGTAAGATAGAAAAGCTGTGGTGTCTAACAGAAAACAGCTTCTTGCCAATGGTTTTAATGACTCATTACCCAATTTTATTTATGTTTTTTTTTTGTTGGGTGTTTAATATCTTTTACCAACAGGCTTAATTACAATTTGTTGCATTAGCTAGATAAAGTAATTTATTATTGAGAATATAGCATTGTACCATTGCTGTTGTATACCTCTCTAGGTGACTGTTATACCAGATATGAAAATCTACTACTATAAGACTACAGTTCGTCAAGGGCCTGTTACTGGACTTGGTGTTTGGAATTTTCTCCTAGATCCATTTCCAGGGAACACAACAGTAGCTATAAGCGTGGTGTCAGAAGAAGGTTCCCTGTCATTGAATGATGTTATTTTTGGTGATGTTTGGATCTGTTCTGGTCAATCTAATATGCAGTTTACAGTCATTCAGGTAAGATCCTATCAGAGCAATGCTTAAATGAAGTGTTATCAAATACCTGGTGTCAAGTCTTTTAATGGTTGGAGCTGTTGCACCCTATGGCAACTGAGAAAGATTTCTCCCAATAGTCAGGAGAGACTCTTTACCCCTATTTCAGAAGGTGATTCTATGGTCAATACCCTTCTGGCTTTGTGTAACACAATTTAAGTTTTGCCCCTTTAGCTTTTGTGTCTCCAGATACCAACGTCCTCCTAAAAAATTCCTTCATATTAACCATCAACATTGTATAGGGAGATTTCTATCCACCAATATCTCCTCCCTCATGTGGAATACATGGGGGACTTTCTGGACTGGTCTAGCAGGTCCCTGTTGGATCCTCACCAAGGGTCTTGGAGACAATAATCTTATCAACCTAATCCTCTCGCAACACCATGAGATAACCCACCGAGAGCCAGTTTCACCTTTTATTATCCATTCCTATGCAACGGAAGGTTCCACATGGGCACTCCTGCAAGTTTTAGTTTACCAAAATGTACTTAGTATATTTAAGTCTGGTGTGTTGTCCAACTGTTGTCAATTACTATTTTTTTTAGAGTAAAATGCTACATATTGAAACACTTACCATTTTATGTTTTTGATAGATTGATGACGCTGAGGAAGAACTAGCGGATGCCATAAACTATCCAAACATTCGCCTCATGACAGTCAACTTGAATGAATCTCCCACACCTTTGTATGACTTCATTAAAATTGAACAGGACTGGACTGCTCCCAATAGAAGTAAATCTTATTTGTAACTATAATGACTGGTTGGTTCTGTTAGGTTGTTATTGCCAGAAGTGGTATAATGGATATAAGCTCTCCACTACCTATATAAATGCTTCCAATGCCTTGCATCTGAAATCTCTGTCTCTGACAACCAGTTCAACATCTGGTCTTAACATGTGGCTTATAAATTAGGTCCAGCAGAACTGAGTTTCAACAACTCTAATGGCTACCTGACATTAGTTGGGGGAAAGTAAAGCAGTTGATTGTTATGTTGGCCTCATGACACCCTCATTAACCATCGACCATAAAAACAGATGACCTTTACATCAAATGCCATATAAAGATGGCATTGTCTGAAATAGTTACTTTACTTTTTAGGAGGTGCTTGTTAGCCATGGATGACTATCTAGGAAAAAAAACTCTGAATCCAAACCTTTGCTGCCTTGTGGGTATACCCATACCTAGGAAAGGCTTCAGGAGTCAATCCTGAGAAAAAATCAGGAGCCAGTGACTTTTAGGCAGGTTGCAGATCAAGCAACACAGCTGATCCTAAACAATATCCGGTACAATGCTATTCCTTTGGTCACCTCAGCCGTGAGGAGAGAAGTAAACTGCTGTGTTGGTGACATAGTTCCAATCTTAGCTCATGTCCAGGCTTTCATCTCATTTCTGTAAGAAGAACTTTAGTTGCTCAAGACTAAGATAGTCTTGGTTAATGTTGCCACTTTATTCAAAGGGAGATAACGCTGATTATCCATTAACACTTTTAAAAAACATTATTACACAATTAGTATAATTATACACAATCTCAATTTTCGTCTTTGGTTTTAGTCACGGCAAAAAAAAATAAAAAAAAAATGTATGAGTAGTAGTAAGTTATTTTTTTGTATTACACATATCTAATTATTTTTACTATGAATGCTCCACAGGCTCTATTGGAGGTCCACCTGATACCTATTTCTCTGCAGTGTGTTGGCTCTTCGGAAAGGCAATTCACAAGGCACGTGGATATCCCATTGGTTTGGTGGATACTGATTACACTGGAACACCTGCTGAGGCTTGGTCGTCTCCGGAGGCTTTAGTTGCCTGCGGAAATGAAAAGGAGAAACATCCAGTTTCCAACAGGTTAGAACACTTTCTTTTCAATTGATGTTTGAGCTAGGAAGGAATAACACGAACAGTCCTAGAAAATTGATGAATTTATACAATTAAAATTTTTATTTACATATAGATATTGAGATACATATAAATAGAGAAAGATTGAGAGAGAGAGAGAGAATGTGGCTTGCGCAATGAAATTTAATAAATTAAGGGCGATTGGCACTGCATCAGCCTCACTCTCATGCCAGCTGGATCCAGTGGCAGAACAGAGTCCAGACAACTTGAGCTGGTATGGGGTGCAGTGGATGACCAGTGTGCTCTACATATCTCACAGTGCTCTACATATCTCACAGTGCTCCAAACTTTCCATGACATTTGCTAGGTGACGCCTGATGGTCCTGGTAATCCAATTTGATGACTTGAGCGCCATGCAGCCGCAACTAGACCTCACATGCTGGGTGGTGGACAGACACCATAGTTTCACCAGATCGCTAACCCTCTCCTGGTCTTTATTTAACTTCTACTTTAAATACTTTGATATGTATAAGACATACATTCATTTTTTTTTAAAAGAGCATTAATTATATGAAATAGCTTTAATGTACATTATTTTTATCCTCTAGAAGCTTTGATGAACTGCCCAATGAAGGATTTGAAAATCCAAATGATAATTCAGCCATGTGGAATGCCATGATTCACCCTCTGCTTAATATGACCATATATGGTGTCATCTGGTATCAAGGTAGTTGTTTTTTTTTTACTTGAAACAAACATGCAGACTTTAGACTGTTTAACTCAAAACAAGTTCTTTCTTTGTCATGTGGTGTATGCACTGAAGTTGCCTAGACATGTAAACAAGATATTTTTTTTATTGGCATCTGGTAAGATTAATTTTTACAATGAAGAGCAATTAATGTAGGGGAGATAATTCATTTTTGGTACCTGACCTTTTGATTTCTGAGCTCAGGAGAAATTATAAATAGATGAGACAAGCTTGTTTCGGGTGCTAAACAGTTAATTGATTCTATAAGTCTCAAGTTTCGTGTGAAAGTCTACTGCTGTGAATATATTATTTGAATTATATTCCGTATTACCCAAAATGCAGTGTAGGATCTTTTATGTTTTCAACTTGGAAAATTTAAATAATTTTTTTTAAATATTGGGTTATCAGATTCAACTTCTGAAAATACCAAAAAGCATCCATCACCCTAAACCATTGTAACATTCCTTTTTAAAAAAAAAATTAAGAAAAAACAAAACATAATACACATGGATAGTATGTTAAGCAACATCTGTCTGTCTCATAAACCTAATTAATTCTGAGAAGTACTTGGCATAATTGAATATTGATGTTATTTCACAAATAGATGCAACTATAATAATTTTTTAATTTTTTACCTTAAGGAGAATCAGACGCTAGTGGGTCTCGCATGAACAAATACAACTGCACGTTCCCAGCTATGATCAAAGACTGGAGGCTTAAATTTAACGCAGCTTCAAATGGACAAACTAAAGCTGATTTTCCCTTTGGATTTGTCCAGGTAACAGCTAAATATGTAAATAATTATATAATATGTACATGAAAACAGAATTAAATAAAAAAGATAAGATAATTTATTGGTCCAAACAAATGAAAATTCAGTTTGACTACAATTGTCCATCTCAGCATAACCAATATAACAATAACAGTATAGAAGCAAACACGAACAACATTCACACACAAAACACACACAACCAGCGCTAGATGAAATAGGATTCTATGCACGTCTTGGTGATGACAAAAACTTTCAACACCCAGGTTAAAAATGGAATCATGGAGCTTTGACATCTTTCTATTCTAGCCTTGATGAAGAGTCATTTCATCCAAATCTGATGTAACTGTGGTTTAGTTGGCTATATTGTCTTTGAAAAGACATCTTTGATGAAATGGTTCTTCAAGAGATGGTAGCCGTGTTTATATAACTGAAAACGTTTTTTTAAATGCTATCAATTAACATTACAAAGTGGCCTATTTTATACATTTCAGTTGGCTCCATATCGGCCAGACCAATCTATAAACGTTGGATACTGCGACATTCGTTGGCACCAAACGGCAGACACAGGCTATGTTCCTAACGATGTATTACCCAATGTGTTTATGTCAGTGGCTATGGATCTGGCAGATTTTACATCACCTTATGGAGCGTAGGTTTTTTTTTAAAATATTTTTTTTAGTGTCTGCATTGTGTACAATATCTTTTAAAAATTGAAATATTTCATTTCTGTGACTAACAATAAAACAAGCTTGTCTTGAAGGGAGATCCAAAATGCTTGACTCTATAATATTATCATTAAAATCAAAACCTGACATCTCTGGCTTAACACTTGGTCACCATTTTTCATAAATGCTCTAAGCACTGTAATAATTTGTTTCAAATAAATATAAATGTGGGCTCAGCAGAAGTGGCAAGATAAATTTAGCGAGTCACTTGGAGAGATCTGGTCATAAACAAAGAAATCTTATGCCAAATGGGCACTCAACTACATTAATGAGGTTGTGACCGATCATCCCATGTGGTTTTGTGGGACATGTCCTCTGACAAATAGGATTACATGTCTCAAAGATAATTAACATGTATTGATACACAGTAAACTCAGGCAGAGAGATCCTTCTACCATCTTCATGGTGTTCTCCGGGCAGTGGACAACAGCTGGGAAAAAGGCTGAAGACATTGCTGGAGACAGATTTCAATTTGCCGCCCACTGCACTAAATGGTCTTAGTAAATTGGTCTTATAATTATTTCTTTTTAATTAATTAATTTATATATTTATATTTGTGTGTGTATATATATTTTTTATAGTGGTCATCCTAGAAAGAAGAGAGATGTTGCTGCCAGGCTGGTTCTTGGTGGCCTTGCAGTGGCCTACGGTCAGCAACTGGAATTTCAAGGTCCATTGCCTGCTTCAGGTTTTATTGTACCTCTTGGGCTCAATGTTAGTTATGGTGATAGATGGAGCTTGGACGTAAGGAGCTGGGATGGCTTTGACGTAAGCTGCACATATTTATAAATTGTTTTATTTTTCAGTTGGTTTTCAGCTAAATGCAATCATTCTCGAGTCTTATAGAAGTAAAGTCAGCTTTCAAGCTATGACAGTTTGATGGCTGCCTGGTCATGTGATTAAATCAGTCATACTGTTTCTTGTTTAGTTTGTTAGAGAAGAATATCCCTGGTCACATAGACTGAAATACACCTTTTGGCTCATAGAGTGGCAAGCTGTCTACACAGAAATAGGTTCCTGGCAGTGTTTACAGCCTCTTTCTGGTACCCATAACTTTCATCACATTCAGTAATTAACTCCAACAGTACATCAGAATATGATGTGAAGGTGTACCTAAAAATCTATAAATTAAAAATCATAGCGTTCCCAGGGTTCTAAACGCCATACTCCTCAGTTTTGAAGCTAAGCATTTTACTAATCTGCCACCATGCCCCTAAAGTCATTAGTGTATCGGCATATATACTGCAACAGTTACAGGCTGTGTTAATGTATAACTTGATAGCAAATTACTTTTTCCTTTCCTAGATTTTGTGTGGAACCAGATGGGTGCCAACTCAGATCATAGACTACAATGATGTTAGTGTAATTCTGTACTTAGGAGTGTGCAGTGATGGAGAAAAGTTTAACGGTCTTCGCTACGCTTGGAGAGAGTCGCCTTGTGCCTATAAGAAATGTGCCATCTACGACAGTGCCAGTGGTTTGCCTGCTCCAACTTTTACATTTACTCCAAGACATCATGGGAATGAGACATATTTTACTTTTGGTGGACCAACTTACATATAGAACTATTGCAAAGGTTAATTGTGAGATAGCCTCCAATTCACCTAATTGTGTGACATAAGTTTATAAGAAATGTCGACCATTGTAAAGTAGACCTGTTTAGATTAGCCTATGATTTGTGAGAATTTCTTTAACTCTTTCTCTCCTGATTGACAATACCATGGTTGATTTGACCCCATTAAATTAACTTAATTTTTGGATTCATAAACTTTTTTTTTGTGTTACATAAAAAGGGCATGCATTTATCTTTACCAATTATAACATTGTCTGATTAAAAGAAAAACGTGATTTAGGTTTAACCCTAACAGGCTAGTGAAATACAAATGGGAAAAATTAATCATTCCTTCTGAGTGCGGAAAATAAATATGGAGAGATAAGAGTTAAGGAATTTTAAAACTTATAAATGATGAACTATGTATCCCCACATAATTAATAAGTGCTTTTAAGGAATTTCATCATGTCTTATAAATTACAGATGACTTATGCATTCATAAATTTAAGTAATTATCTATCCTATAAATTCTCATCTCATCTGTATCTTGATTTTCATTCTAGGGATGTTGTGATGATTTTTTAAACCAAAGCCCGTCACAATTCTTAGCAGCATATCAAGAGTGAGACCTTTCCTGTTTTACAGCCAGCTTTTCTTTAGTTGACTCTTTCCTAGTGCTCCTTTCACTGTACCTTGTAGGATGACATTTAAAAGTGAGTCTCGCCTTACAACACGACCAGCTCAGATTTCATCTCTTCACAGTATTGAGAAGTTTTTGCCTGCCAGAGTGTTGAATTATAACAGTAGAAATTCATTCTTTTCTCCTGACATCTGATACCCAGCAATTTTCTGTAGCATTTACTCTCTAAAGCTTGAAATCAGTGTCCATCTTTCACAACCATATAAGAGTATAGAGACCACTAGTGAAGAATACAGTTTTAATTTTATCTGGAAGCTGATGTTACATTAGTGGATGCCAAACTCAAATGGGATGTTATTGTTGTTAAACAAGTCACTTTTTCTAATGTTTGGTTATATAGCTATATGCAACAAAGTACTTGCTTTTTTTAGCACTAATTTCCATGCCAGCTGCTCTAGCTGCAGCCTCCACTTTTGAAGTTAGATCTTATACCTGCTCTGCATTTTCTTCAATGCAAATTACTGCTGAATTATGCATTCCTGTGAAATTAATAATTGTTTTTAAGGAATTTTATATCCTGGAAATTACTGATGAATTATGCATTCCTTCTCAATTATAAATGTTTATGTCAGTAAGTTTTAACCCAATAAGCTTTACATTGTTAGGTTACTTTTCATTTGATATGAGTCATTGAAAGAGTAGAAAATACTAGTCATGGTTTTTTGCTGAGTTATTCTGCTTCATAATAATCTCATTCTTCTACAGATATTTCCTCCACATATTTTCTTTTTTTTATTGATTTGCAAATAAATTTTAAATGCATAAAAGAACGTTCAAATTGTTATTGAAATGAAATTCAGATTTCATACTCATAAAAAGTTTATTATTGTCTCGACAAATATCTAAAACATAATTTTTACACTTTTGACTTAACATTTTTATTCATTATAAAAGAAGATAGTAATATCACAGAGCTTTCATTTTATTTTAAAAAAGTTAAATTTATTTTGGGAATCTAACAACAAAACAAATATGAAAATAGACTTTGAACAGTGTAACTTATTTTAACATAATCAATATTTTTAGTTGAAATTTCGGACAAATTTTTTTTTAAAAAGATATCAAGCCTTAAGTTGTGAATGAAAAAAAAAGGAGTTTGTTCACATGTTTTTTTGGGGTTTTTTTAAATTTAAATTTAGTTGTTATATGAGGCTGTAGTTGTTTGCCGATGATTGAATCTACCATTACAGTAAAACTGAGTGTGGTGGTGACATTTTGGAAGTATTACCATATATAAATGCTCAAAGAATGAACAAAAAAATAACTCTGTGTGATATTATGTTTTGATATTTCCGTTTTTAAATTACTGGCACTTATCTGGTTGTGAATTATTAAACTCCAAAAAATATGAAGCCATATCTCTATTCACTATTGTGTTTATTAATTTACATTATTATATTTCTCTGTAATATATATATATATATATATGTATATATATATATGTATATATATATAACAACTCTCTTTTATTCTCAGTAGCATATTTCTTGTTTACCTTTCTTGAATTACTTTTTTTTAATGAGATATTTGTATAAAGACAGTTGTACTGACATTCCAACTATTTGTGTTTGTGTATGTACATTTTATTAAATACTTTATATTTTCAATTTATAGAGATGTACTTCTGTTGTTTTGTATTCAAATTAAGGATAACAGGCTTATTTTTTTATTTCACAGCAGTAAGGATAGGACCCTCTCAGTTTATATGAGAAGGTTCTTCTATCGCCAATTAGCTTAAGGTCCAGACAGTCTAAAGCTGTGCCTGACCTAAGAAACATTTCAAAGTAAATTTCTGGCTGGCTCAAGGTTGTCGTCAGGCCCCAAAAATATCAAACCCTTATAACTACAGTATTAAACAAAAGACCTGCATTAAAAAACAGGGGCCTCCAACGAGTTGTGAATACTCCATTCGATAGAATTATTTTTAAAATGAATTAGATTAAATATAAGGGCAAAGAGAGAGTGCTGATTCATTTCCAGGGGAAATAATCTGCGGATTATCTGCCCTTTGTAATAACACCATGGTATGTACATCTTGTTAGATTTAAACTATTTTTCCTGTCGTCTTTTAAGTCTGTCTTCAATAATGGCTTTTCTTTGAGTCTCAAATGTTTGTCCCGCAGCTTTTGTGAGAGCTCTCCAACTATGTCTCTCAGAGGCCATATAGGCCTATACTCTCCTCTATGCCACAATGAGTTCGAAATGGCGCCTGATTTTTTTTATTTTTATAGCGGACAGCGGCTTTGCACGAAACGCCAGAAAATATGCAGGTGCAACAGGTCACAAATGTGTTTGCATAGTCATGTGAAACACTGCACTTATCCTTAATCTTCTTCATATAGTTTTCTTTCTGTTGGGTTGGTTTGGGGCCAGTTCAGGCCTCTTGGTAAAGAAAGTTTTGAAGAACATGGTCAGCATTCTGTGGTGACACACTACATGGGCAGATTTCACTGGTTTCAATTTTGAGCTTCCTGATTTGGAAACCACTGCGCTGTTCATCTAATGCTGTGGTCTATATTAGTCATCTAAACGCTCCAACATAAAAAGAAGAAGAATCCTATATCTTCGGAATCGAATTCCTTCCATCCATCCCAGAGGCGCAACAGCCCATGTAGGGCTCTGGCTTGCTTTAACACATCCTTCAATTCAGATCTCTCCGGGGCCTTTCGTCTCCACGCCCTAACCCCAAGCTGTTGCAGATCTGCATTCACATCATCAATCCATCGCTTTCGGGGTCTGCTTTGGGACGCCTGTCGTGAATCGAATTCACTGCCATTATTATTAGATTTAAACTGTAAAAAAGTTTAGTAAAGAAAATAGAATTATTTAAGCTACGGTTCATTTGTATTTTGTGTAGCATACAAGTATTTAAGGCCCTACCACTACCTAATTAAATTTTTTGTCATGGTCAGTGTAGGCCTATCATGAGAACGTCGTGGGTATAAAAGGCCAACTGGAAGTATAGGAAACTCTATCTCTGTTTAATCAACCAATAGAGCCGTATGTGCAATGATCTTTAAGTGCATCAGATAAAAATGGTATCAAAAACAAAAAAATCTTGGGTCAGGTCGGGAAGCTGGAAGAATCTCAAACACACGGATGTCGTATGTTTGGTGGCATTTAAACAGGAAGGAATAGGCTATAAACTGGCACACTTAACAGACCATATATTTTGGGTCGGCCTTAATGTATAGGCCTATAATTAGATGCCCAAGGCAAAGTGAATAGGGTGCCCCCAAATGAAATAGAAAACAAAATTAAAAAAAAAAAAGGACTGAAAAATACGAATTAAAAACCTTCCTGGTTGTAGTCTATATCTAAATCAACTGTGGAGCCTTATAATAGTGCACGGAGAATGTAGATAGAAAAAATGTAAAATAGTATATATACACAGTATAATAAATATAATGATAAAGAAATACCAAATATAATCTTTCCTCGGGTCTCCCAAACTTGTTTCCTAGACTTGTTCTAAACTTGTTTCCCGACCTGTAGGCCTATTGCCTTTTAGGTTTTTCATACGCGTTCCTTCAAAAATGAAGTTTTATGTAGGCCTACAACTTAATTCCCACATGGTAGAGGTGGATGGTGGCGTACCGTGCATGGTTCGAACCTGAGACGCTTATAAATGATGTCTCAAGGCCAAGACCTAGTGATCGTCTCAATCTAAATGGGTGTTGCGCAATAAAATTGGAGAAATCAACTGAATCTGGAAGAAAGGAAGATCGATCGTGCCTTTACTTTTCCCCACGTACCTATATATATACCCATTATAACAACAGAAATAATGAGATGGATGATATATTATAAGATCTATAATGTTTGATTTTAATTGGTTTTCTATTCGTTCTTCCCTGCTAAAAAAATAATACAACAATGATATAGATCTAACTAAAACTAAAAAAAAAAAAAAAAATGAAATAAGCTGCGTAAGAATACAGCCAAAATTGAAGCATCTAGATCAGTGATTCCCAAAGTGGTCTATATAATAGACCCCCAGGGGTCTACGAAGACTTCCAAGGGGTCTACGAAAGTGAAAAAATAAATTGGGGGTCTATGAGATGTCTACGGGGGTCTACGATAATAAATTTCATTTAATCATGTTGAGACTTTAATTTTCACATCCCACTAATGTAATTATTTACTAAACTATGATTTGTACCTTAGTTAATCCTTTAAATATGTATCATGCTATGCAAACGAAAAATTGTAGCATTTAATTTCAATACTTATTTCACTAGCTTAATTTTGTCTCCATGTAACTAATGTTAAACAAAAAGGAAGACTGTACAGCGTTGATTATTTAAAACTGGGACTCATTCTTTCCTTGTCAAATAAGCGGTTTTATGACGAAATGAAACCAATTACGCTGGAGGATCGTTTGAGACGATGCCACACTGACAAAATAGATAATGGTTTGAAAAACTTTCGAACACTCAAAGATAAAGTTCAGAATAGACTCACAAAATCCCTCTTCGACATCATATAGAGAAGATGATGGTTTGTAGGCGACTTACAATATCTCTTTACTTATAGCAAAAACCGGAAAACACTATAGGTAAAACATTGATTTTATCAGCCGTTGTAGTTGTAAAAACTGTTTTACACAAACCTACATCTGATATTATTAAAACAATTTCTTTAAGCAATAATACAGTTCAATGGCACATTGAAGGCATGAGCTATAAAATTAAAAGCTTCTTATGTACTTCTTTGCAAACGACATAGACTACATACAGTGTTTTGGATAAGCGGTATCACAGGCTCTGACAGAATGTAATGCTGTGTGCTTCAAACTGGTTAAGGCTCGCAGGCTTCTTATTTTTAACAGGGTTGACCTACGAAATGTTTCCAGTGTTTGGGTAAAGTTGCACGCAGCAGAGGTTTGAATTCAGTTTTCCTTCTGTTAGGTGGGCAGCAAGTCTAATGATTAATTAATTTTTAATGTTTGTTGTTTACGTCATAGAACAACAAATTCCTATATGAAACATAATATCCATAGCAACGGATAATAGACGTGCAAAAAAGACATTTCCAGTGTGTTTTGGTGATTCCAGTAAAAAATATTAATTGTTATTTTAATTGGTTTAAATTTGAATTTTTGAATAAAAAAAGATAAATCTCTATTTTTCATTCTTACACCCACTACAGTTAGAAATTAGTTTTAAACAATGGAGTTGGTGAATTTGCAAAAATGCAATATAAGTTAAGCAGGGGGCAGTGGCGTAGCATCCATGGCGCGAAGGGGTTCAATGAACCCGGGCCCACAAGCAATAGGGGCCCACAGCTGTGGCGTAGCAACCATTGCGCGAAGGAGCTCATTACGCTTGTGCCCATGCCTCAAGGCCAGTTGGAGCCCACCTTAGAACTTAGGAAGAACATTTGTTTGTTCATTTGAAACACTTTTAAATAGTGTAACTCTGTTAAGAAGTTGTAAAAACATTGACTTTTAAGACACTATTACTTATATACAGTCCTATCTGAATCAAACGTTATGACATAATTACTTTTTTTTTAAAAAAAGGTACGATCTTTACATTGGAATGTCTTTACATTTAGTTTACTCATTTTTTGTCACAAACTAAATTTGTCTTATTGGCTGGAGAGGAGCCCATCAAGATGTTCTTGAACCCGGAGTACTGGTGTGATATTTACTTGTGTAGCAGGCAGTGGTTACGTCCAATAGTCCTCGCAGTACTGGTGAGATATTTACTTGTGTAGCAGGCAGTGGTTACATCCTATAGTTCTACAGTACTGGTGTGATATTTACTTGTGTAGCAGGCAGAGGTTACGTCCTAGTGTCCTCGCAGTACTGGAGTGATATTTACTTGTGTAGCAGGCAGTGGTTATGTCCTATAGTCCTCGCAGTACTGGTGTGATATTTACTTGTGTAGCAGGCAGTGGTTACGTCGTATACATCTGGCCATCACCTAAATTAAAATTTAACTTAACACTAATTGTCCAATATTTAAACTACATGCTTACATATTACTTCCTAATGTGTCTTAAAACGAATAGATATTAATTAATAATATCGTTTTATCCCGTGCTTTTAAGAATGTGCGCTTATAATACTGTCTCTAATTCAGTCACAAGAAGCACTGGCACTTGATTTCCAACATCAATTCGGTCCAACACCAAGCCGTGTTTATGCCATCTCCCATTTAGCTCGAGCCTGTCACACAAGTCCTGGGTTGGATCCCCATACTAAATGAAATATAAATGTTAAATGTTTTCTTAGAGGTTCAGCGAGTGCCTGTTTAAATTATTCCGATAGCGGTTTCCAGTGGTGGTTGATTTTGAAACCAATACGATGCCAATGCTCATACATTCTCATCGTATGACCTCAAAACCATCCATTCGAAGTTTGTTTGTTTGTTTTCTTGCGGTGGTTGATTTTGAAACCAATACGATGCCAATGCCCAAACATTCACATCGTATGACCTCAAAACCATCCATTCGAAGTTTGTTTCTTTGTTTTCTTGCGGTGGTTGATTTTGAAACCAATATGATGCCAATGCCCATACATTCTCATCGTATGACCTCAAAACCATCCATTCGAAGTTTGTTTCTTTGTTTTCTTGCGGTGGTTGATTTTGAAACCAATATGATGCCAATGCCAATACATTCTCAACAAAGTTTGTTTGTTTCTTTGTTTTCTTGCGGTGGTGATTTTGAAACCAATACGATGCAATGCCCACTCATTCACATCGTATGACCTTAAAAATATCCATTCGAATAACTTATTTTTTTAAAAAAGGTACGATCTTTACATTAGAATGTCTTTGCATTTAGATTACTCATTTTTGTCACACACTAAATTTGTCTTATTGGCTGGAGGGGGCCCACCAAGATGTTCTTGAACCCTGGCCCACCGAGATGTTCTTGAACCCGGGCCCACGGGTACCTTGCTACGCCACTGGCAGGGGGTCTACCGAAAAGCAGAAAACATGGCAAGGGGTCTACGAGATAAAAAAGTTTGGGAACCACTGATCTAGATAAACTGAAAGTGTTACAAGACAGAAAAAAGTTTTGGAAACATTTATATATCTATTATCTAGCAATCTACTTATTGAAGGGAGAAATAAAGTAGGATGGTACCGTTTCACTGTTCTAATTATTTCATTTTTGCGTTTTGGACAAATGAGTGATTATATATACTTTATATAGTCTAGTTTTCGGGTTACCATAACATTTTGAAATGGGAAAAAAAAATTAAATAAATAAAAAGCGTTTTCTTTAGTCTGTGATCACATGACTGTCTCATAAGATCATGTGATTATCGAACTCTTGGAATTGGAACATGTAAATAAAGAGTAGTTGAATTATGTAAAAATAGATGTACCAACTAAATGCATGAATGAAGCATTGATTATGAATAAAGTTAAAGCAGGTTAAATTGTAAAAAAAACATATATTAATAATTTAAGAAAGTTGTAACTTTGTATTTTCTTAAATTAAACTAGATTTAATTTAAATACATCTGTATATTTACGATATTGTCAAATAATTTGGTATCGATACGACTTATCGGGTTTATCCACAAATAACAAGAAAGAAAAAAAATTAAAGAGAACTAGCCCATAGAGATCTATTTGATATCAAGTCTAGATGTAAATAGACCTATTATATGTAAAGGTCTATCGTTGATTAATAATTATTATGGAGCGGTTTAAATTATTTTATCTATTATCTTTCATAATTTGTTACAAAAATGTTATTGGAATAAATGTTTATCGTTCAAATGCAGATTTTAATAATGGTAATCAACCTGTGACGACCTGTCCTATACTATATACTTATACTACTTATATTATATAGATCTAGTATATTAGAGTATCAGTACATTAATTTAATGTATATAATAAATATAATATAATATAATAATATATATTTATAGGTTTAAATAATTTATAATATAGTCAAGACTAAGAGTAAGACCTATAGTCGTATAGACGTAATATACCTATAAAAGTATAGATTATATCTAGATCTAGATTCTATAATAAAGTGGCTAGTCCTAATTTTAAATAACTTTAATACCTAGAATTCAGGCTAGAAGTAAAATTTCACTATAATAAATAATATTAAGTGAACACCAGAGGGTAGCCCTAATGAATTTTGAGTCAGCAAAATTTCGTATGATTTAGAGATGAAACTAAACTAATGACTGTTAACTAAACCAATGTAGGCATATTAAATTCTAAGGAAAATAAACTTGAAATGAATTGAATATATAATTCTTTTTAATGAAATTTAAATATGTTTTATTTATAAATATATATATATATAGGACATAGATTTTACTTGAAAGTAGATGTATATATATTATATAATCAAGTTCTTCTTCTTCTTCATCCATCTCATTGTTATGTTGGAGTGTTCATATGACTAGACCAATACATGAGATGAACTGCGCAGTGGTTTCCAAATCAGGGAGCTCTCCATATAGTTTTCTTTCTATTGGGGTGATTTGGGGCAAATGTCTTATACGGGCCTCTTGGTAAAGAGAGCAGTTTTGGAGGACGTATAATCAAGTGAAGTCTAATTAAAACAAGATAAACTCACTACAATAACACATTCTTTCTGTCGCATAATAATTAAGTCTGTTGAAACACTTTCCTCTCATCATTCACATTCTTTATGACAGACTGGCTTACAGTTTCATCAGAAACTCTTCACTTTAAAACAAATGGTCTCCTTACACTTGTACAAATGTTTTCTCATCTCACTGTAACGTGTCAAAGTCCTCTTTCTGCAGAATGCAGGATGGAACAATAAAAATAATATATCTTTGAAAATAATTTTGAAAAAAGCAATATGCATATTTGTTCAGATAATAAATTATAATTAGCTGCAATGTTAAAATCTTTTATATTGCTTCACATGTAACCGAAAACTAACAGTAAATATTTCCTTAGAAAAATATTTGGTGTCGTCATTATTGTTTTTTTTTTTTTTTAGATGTCTACAGGAAACACCTCAGAAGTCAAACACCTAAAGCAGGTGCTACATTTGCTTTTGCCAAGCATTTTCAAAATCACATGGTGCTACAACAAGCTCCACAGAGAGCCAACATTTATGGTTTCTCTGCAGACATAGGGCAGAAAGTCATTATGCAGGTTAGTTCTGTCATGAAAAGGTAACCTCTGTCATGAAAAGGTAACCTCGATGGGAACTATAATAAAAGTTCAAGTCTTCAGCATAGCACACAGCAACCAAAATCTTTTTTTTATGACTGGCTTTTTTTTTATGCTGAATCGCACCATTCTCATTATGGAAGCACAGATAATATCTGGTCTTATGAATCCTTAATGTCTGCTAAATATTAATTTGCTTGAAATGCTGAAAAGACAAGGCAAGTGTTTAAAACTGAGCACTATGATATTTATATATACCACCTTAAAATTAGACTGTGTTGGTTAGCTGTAGACATAAGGATACCTGCATAAATAATGCAATAACATTGCTTGATATTTCTTTACCAGCAATAGTCATGCGATATAGTTTGTTAACTTTGTCTATATTGTATAGGTCCTGCCAATAAATATTTTTGGCCCTAATGATTTATCGCAAGCCTAGTTAATATATAGCATATGAACTTGATATTTTGAGTTTTTGGCACATTGGCACAATTTAGGCCATGTTGTGCCTGTAATCCTTCAAGGATTTCTCTCCCTTTATATCACAAGAGCCAAATTCCATACAGTTGAATTATTAAAAGCAGGGTCTATTGACAGTTAAAATAGTAAGGGTAGTAAAAAAATTTTAATTTAGTAAAAATCTTTTTTAAATATTATATGTTCACAATTTCACAAATCAAATCTTCGTAGACAACCCCACCTCCTTGACAAAGTCCAGAACTTGACATTCTGTAAATAAGTAAAATGAAATCATGTAATCAATGTATAAACACAGAAAAAAAAAATTCTAAAAAAATAATCATTTTGTTCCTACAGTTGACGACTGTACCTTCAACCAAGCCCTATTACTACACGTCCACTATAGAACAAGGGCCTGTTGCTGGACTAGGTGTTTGGAATTTTCTTCTAGACCCATTTCCAGCAAACACAACTGTTTCTATAAATGTGCAGGCTGAGGCTGGTTCTCTGTCTCTAAGTGATGTCATCTTTGGAGATGTCTGGATCTGTTCTGGCCAATCCAACATGCAGTTCACAGTCATTCAGGTGACATGAAGTTTATTTGAAAGTTTGATTAAAAGAAATGATGTAATTTTTCATCCTATTGGGAAAAGCTAATCACTCTGTTTATTTTCTTTTTTTAAATGCTCAAGTAGTTTGATTCAAATGAATAGATTTGCTTGTAGTTTACTTATTGGTGAGTTTTTTTTTAAAAGCTTATCTTAATTTTTACAGTTTCTGTTGTTGTTGTTTTTTTTTGGAAGGTTGATAAAATTATAAGTTCCATATACTGGTATATTACACTTCATGAAATATAAGTAAATTGTATATTTTAAATGAAGGAAAGCCAGACTACCCCTAACAGAAGTAATTATAGATAGCAAAATATAACTTTTCTCACCTGAGTATGGCTTTTCTTATTGCTCTTATTCCATTGTTCCAAATATGGCTTTTTCTCAATTTTAGTATAGCTTTAATTTTAATATGGCTTTTTTTGTAGTAGCATCCATTGATGCTACTGGAATTTTACAATTCATGAAATACAAATGAATTGTGTCTTTTAAATGGAGTTAACTGCTCTTGTTTTAGATTGACAATGCTGAAGAGGAAATGGCTGATGCTCAAAATTATCCTAACATTCGTTTGATGACGGTGAATATGAATTACTCTGCCACAGTGCAATATGACCTTATTGCAGTGGAGGAGAGCTGGACTGCCCCTAATAGAAGTAATAATAGATAGCAAAAAATGGCTTTTCTCATCTTAGTATGGCTTTTCATCTTAGTATGGCTTTTCATCTTAGTATGGTTTTTCTCATCTTAGTACGGCTTTTATCTTAATACGATTTTTCGTAATACGATCATCTGATCTATAGATAGTCCAAAAGGGGTGCTTTACTTTTTATTTTTTATTTAAATATGGTTTATCTTCAAATTTTAATCAATTTACATTTTATGTTTAATGTTTCATATTGAATACCTGTACTAATAGTGAATACTGAATGTCTTTTGTTTTTGTACTTTTAATGTTTCATTGAAAACTCTATTCCATTTTTTTTATCTAACAGATACAATTGGTGGAACTGCCTGGACATACTTTTCAGCTGTGTGCTGGCTCTTTGGAAAGGCCATTCACAAGGCACGTGGCACACCCATTGGCCTTGTTGCCACAGACTGGGGAGGCACTCCAGTGGAGGCTTGGTCATCTCCTGTAGCATTGGCCTCATGCGGGAATCCTAAAAGTACTCCAGTGGAACTTCCTGAGTCGTACAGAAAGTTAGTAATGTATTTTTTTCTTGTATCAAAATTTAATTATATAAGTTTGGGTTTGGACATACACTATTATCAGCAAGCACAGCTCAGCTTGTGTTGGGGTTTGAACTCGCAGGCCCCATTAATGGGTAGCCAAGCAGTTTTTTTTCCATTCTCCCACTCATCCAATGCGATATTTTGACAATAATGTTAGGGCTCACTTATTCTTTTTATCCATTCTTATGTCTAGATATGTTGAAAGTTTACCTGAGAAAGTCAAGTATAGAATGACAGGACCTGGAGACAACTCACAGTTGTGGAATGCAATGATCCATCCATTGCTTGGGATGACAATTTATGGAGCCGTCTGGTATCAAGGTATGTCCTTCCAAATATAGGCTGCCTACCAGTCCATAGCTACAGGTATTAAATATTAAAAATATACTAGCAATAAACTCTCAACTTGTCTTCGCAGAAAGCAGGGAAACTAAGATCAATTTAGCAGAATGTTTTAAATGAATTTCCTAGACCCATAGTGGTCTGAATAGATCATATAAAATGTATTCTTATGTGACATTTATGATGCCATATTTTTTATTATTTTTTGCCTTGCATGGAGAGAACCTAAATCAACTGGCATGAAAATTCATTTTGTTACCCTGTACTAAAATGAAATATCTGGCATAAGATAAAAATAGTTTGAAAAATAAAAATCACATAATAATGTACATTTGGAACATTTTTATAATTGTGTAACGAACAAAAGTCTGGCTAGAAGTATAAAAACTGCTATCAATAAATTCTCAAGATGGGTAGAAAAGAAAAAGAAATAAGAACACCTGTCATTCCACCATTATTGAGGACTTTGTGGATCTATTTATTCCTATTTAAATGGAATGCTGTAGTGTTTTTTTTTCCTTGGTATTTATTTGCAATAGGTCCACCCTAAAGAAATGACAGTAAGCATCTACCTTCAGAATTTATTGCATTTAAAAGTCTAATTATGAAATGTAAATTGATTTCACTGATATTGTTTTATTAATCACCTGTGCTCATTTATTGATGTTTGATTTTTTTTTTTTTTTTTAATGTATCTAGGAGAAGCAGACGCCAGTGGTTCTCGCATGAATAAATACAACTGTACCTTCCCAGCCATGATCAAAGACTGGAGGCTTAACTTTAACTCAGCTTCAAATGGACAAACTAAAGCTGATTTTCCCTTTGGATTTGTCCAGGTAACAGAGCTCAAAATGTATTTATTGTCAATGTATTTAACATGAGAAAAAACATTTAAACCGTTTTTTACACACTTGTACACAGTTCTTGTAATTAGTTATATTGTTGCATGTTTTATTTATTTACACAACAACTATCACATTTTTATAGGAAATAGTTTTTAGTTTAAGCAATAATAAGAAACAATAATGAACAGTTTATGTTTTAAGATAAAAATCTTTTTTTTCCCTCAATTTTTTATGGGACTCAAAGAAATTTTCATTTCTGAAGGCATGCCCAAAACTTATAAAATGAAACAGATGAAAACAAAAATATTTTGTTCACAATTCAAAACTTTAAAAAAGTAATTACACCACCTTTCATTAGATGATAGTTATATAGGATTTTTGCTGCCGCTTAGATGGCTGCTTGGTCGTGTGGTATGCACCTGGACTGTTTTCTCAAAGTTCCAGGTTTGAACCCTGACTGCTGCCGTCCTGCAGGAGGTTTGGGCTAGGGTGTAATGATCTTTAATTCTGAAGGAACATGTGGAAGCATGTCAAACAAAGCTAAAATTAAAATGTAAGGAGAAACTGAAAGGACCAGTGGTATTTTTGTCTGTGGTTTAAACTAAGCGAAAAATTTAAATAACAATGGAACTAGTTTGAATTGACAAAACTTTGGGTCAATATTTTGTTATTAATTTGTTTCTCAACAAAAATACATGTAATTATTTTTTAACTTCTCTCTCTGCAAGTTGTCAGCCAATACTCCTGACCCATCCATCTCAGTTGGGTTCCCAGACATTCGCTGGCATCAGACAGCAGATAGAGGATATGTTCCCAACTCTGTGTTACCCAATGTGTTCATGGCGGTGGCTATGGACTTGCCAGATTTTACTTCATCTTATGGAGCGTAAGTTTAGATTTCTTAAACTTGGACTGGAACTAGCGTAAATAAATGATTTATTGATACAACTTTTTGAAAACCTGCTTTTACCTACAGGTTGGGAAGTGGGATAAAAAACCTCAAGATGCTAGAGTGAAAGTCCTTGTTTCAGTTATATATGGCTTCTTCCGTCTCTGAAGATAATGGATTGGCAGAGATGAGTCACTGGTTTTAGTTTCTTCTAGAGTTGGGGAACAATCTGGTGTGACTATAATCAAGCCAATTCTGGAGCAGCAGATTTGCCACAGTTCATGCATGTATATGCATCTGTGTTAAGGCAGCTTTCTCTTTAATTATGATAGTAAAAACAGTCGTTTTATATCTGGATTTGCTAATTAAATCTATCTCTTTAGGTTATCTATAGTTTGATTCTTATACTAGCTACATTGACCACAATCTATAATGTAAACTAGGCTAGAGTCAGCTTTCACTCACAAATATATTTATACAATCTCATAACAGGATAGAACACTTTAAAGTAAAGTAGCAATTGTACATAAAACATTAAACCATAATCTTCAAATACAAAAAGAAAATTAATAAAATTCTCAGAGAGACACAAAGATAAAGGCACATTCCTTGTTCCATATGCTAGGACAAATTTGTACGAATGTTCCTTATTTCCTAGTGCTATTAGAGCATGGAATGGTTTGCCTGTGTCAGACAGGAAAACCAGTGCCTTGGCAGAATTTAAGTCATTGGTTAACATGCATGACTAGATTGACCTAGTTAATTGCGTAGGATCTAATCATCTTCTTGTTTTGAAGTAACATCTGTAATTTGTAAGATAAGATGATAAATGGTTATACCAACACTGGAAGACTTCAGTTTCATCTCTGTGCTAATAGTTTTTTTTTCCTCCTTTAAAAGTATTCATCCAAGAGACAAGAAAGATGTTGGCGCCAGGCTTGCTCTGAGTGGTCTAGCAGTAGCTTATGGGCAGTCCGAGCTTTATCAGGGTCCATTTCCAGTGCAGGCCGTTGTAACACCTTCTGGACTGATTGTGGACTATGGAGACACATGGAGCCTAGAAGTAAGAAACTGGGACGGCTTTGAGGTAAGTCCTGAGAAAACTGATGTCACGGCTAAAATTGTAACCTTGTTGTAAAGTCAAAGTTTCCCTTTCAGACCTTGTGGTCTGTTGGGCAGATGATGTAAAGGTCATCCGTTTCTGTGGCCTATGGTAAACAAAGGTTTCTTGTGGCCAGCATAATGACCAACTGCCTTTACTTTTCCCCAATTAATGTCAGGTACCCATTAGAGCTGGGTGGATTCAGAGGCACCCGAAGACCTTGAAATAAAAAATCCCAGTCTTCTCCAGAATTTGAACCCTGGACACTGATTGGAAGGCAAGCACTTTACCGCTCAGTCACTGCACCTCCAACCTTGATGTACTTCATTATATTTAATGTGAACTGGTTGAAACTTGATTTAGACCAGATTTGGCTGGATGGCACTTGGTAGTGATGAGGCAGTTCTACATAGATAAAAGCATTATTGATGTAAGCAAAGCCCTACACCAAACAGCTCAGTACTTCTGAACAATTGGAGAACATTTTAGACCTCTTGAAGGATTTACTCCTGGCTTGACAATCAATGGGCAGCCTATTTCCAATGTCATGTTTGTAGATGATATAGACCTGATTGGAGAAAATGCAGACCACGTGCAAGATCATACTTCAAAACGGGATGCTTCAGTTGGCATGAAAGTCAGTGCCGAAAACAAAGACATACTAGTTTGCCATGGTGATAGTACAATATGTTGGAATGTCCAAATACTAGAGAAGTCACTCATTTAAATACCTAGGGTCAAACATAATGAGATAGAGGATCCATAAAAGAGAGAAAAGCCTGCTTAAGCTTGGCATCCACTGTCATGAGCAGACTGTGGGAAATCTGGAAGAGTAACATCAGCTTCTAAGTAAAACTAAAACTGTATTTTTTTTTAGTGGTCTCTCTACTCCTCTATGGTTGTGAGAGTTGGACATTGAACACCGAGGCTGAAAGAATTCAAGCCTTTAAGAGTAAATGCTACAGAAAAAATGCTGGGTATCAGACACTAGGACAAGAAGATAAATGAGTTTGTACTGATACAAGTCAACTCTCTGGCTAGCAAAAAAGGAGGAACCCCACAATACTGTGAAGGGACAAAAGCTGAGCTGAGATCATATTGTAAGACAAGACTCATTGTCAGAAGTAGTAGCAGTGGAGGGAGCATGAAGAAAGGGTCATCCAAAGAAAAGCTGGGTGGACATCTCTCTTTAGATATCCTGCTAAGAACAGCTGCTGACCAGGAAAAGTGGAGGTATTGGAATGTGCAAACTGTCACAGCAAGGGTCAGATGATGATGTTGAGTGTTGCTTAAGTCAGAAATAAATCTCCTCCTTGTTATTAGTTCTTACCAGGTTTAGTCTTTCACATCTTCTTGTTGCTTACCCTTTTTTTTTTATGTCCTTGAGTGAACATTTCTTTTTATGCATTTAAAAAATGATCATGTAAACATTCACCAAGATACCCCCTTCTTCCCTCCCCCTTTCACAACTGGTCCAGAAAAAGTGATAGGATCATTGAGAAAGGTAAAAGCTAACCAAAAAACCAATTGGTAAAAATATTTCTATCGCTAAGATTTATATGCCTAGGTCAATCATACGTAAAATTACATGACTGATCCAAACTAATTGATACAATTACACTTAATATACGCTTTTATAAAAGTATTTTTAAAAATGTTTTTCTTGTTTTTAATGTCGAATTACAATTACACTTAATATAAGCTTTTTGTTTTTTATAAAAGTATTTTTAAAAATGTTTTTCTTGTTTTTAATGTCGAATTACAATTACACTTAATATAAGCTTTTTGTTTTTTATAAAAGTATTTTTTAAAATGTTTTTCTTGTTTTTAATGTCGAATTACAATTACACTTAATATAAGCTTTTTGTTTTTTATAAAAGTATTTTTTAAAATGTTTTTCTTGTTTTTAATGTCGAATCATTTTTCGCTCTTCCATATTTACAATTAATGGTTTAAATTTTCAGCTGCTGTGTGGCTCTCGCTGGGCAGAGACTGGTATTATAGCAAATAATCAAACTAGCGTCACTCTCTTCTCTGGTGTGTGCAGCAGTGGAGAGACACTAAGCGGTGTCCGCTACGCCTGGAGAGAGTCCCCGTGCGCCTTTATGAAGTGTGCCGTCTACGAGAGTATAAACGACTTGCCAGCCCCACCATTTGTTGCCTTGAAAAATGAAGATGAGGAGACTTTTAATTTTGATGGTCCAACGTACATTTGAGTTGGCAGTTGGCCTGTATGATTTACATAGTGAATGTAAGATTGATCAAGTGTGTGTGTTTGTATTACAACATTTATAGTTTGTATATTTTGTAAATGAGCGTAAAGTCTGGGTCTACATTCATAAGAATTTTTAACAGAAACCTTTTTTTTTTTGAGATATTCAGACTGCATGTTATGATCAGTCGATTTTGTTTCTCTTATCTATAGTATTATGATATCATTATATTTTAGGTCATAATTCTTATGAATAATCTTCTATTTGTGGTAAATCTTTAAATGAAAATCTTTTTTTTTTTGTTGAAATAAACACTCAAGATCCTTTCTTCAGATTCTCTGTAACCTTTGACCTCAGGCTTTGCTCCCAAACATTTTCGTCCAAATTAAATCAAAAAAAATTTTAAAGAATATTTTCATGTCAAAAAGATGATTGAAAGTTATTGTTTTAAAAATTATTATGTTGGAAAAAAAAAAAGGAAAAGAATGACATGTATTTTAATGATAGCTTTTATGTTGCTCTATGTTGCTACGACATCTTTTTATCACCGATGACAAATTTCATATTCCACATTCATTGTTTGTGCTGGTTATACTAGTATGCCCACTCAAAGAAATTTCAGAATTCTTTCTTTTTACTCCCCTAACCCCCTACTAACATTGATCAATGGTTAACACTGAAATGAAACTATACAAGATTTGACATTTGATCTAGACAACGCACTTGTGTTATGTTTTTTAAATGCCATCTTAAGAGACTCTTGTTAATGATGATGCTTCAAATTTGTCTGTACTGACTTATTATGATGGCTGTTTCTAGTTTATTTTGAAAACAATTCCTCTCTTCTATGCAAGTGCTCTTCCAGCTATTAGTAGTCTGTAAATTTTGGAACAAAAGAATTAGAAACCCGAGTGTCAGTTTGATGGCTAGGGGAGGTAATCAAGTCATATTGACTTTCCTGCTGAGTTATTTACTGTGATCACATCTTCATACTTTTTACTTTGTCTATTTTACGTTACATTGCCTTTGGTCTTTGATGAAACGGGGAAAGAGATAAGGGTCAGTGAGGCTGATGTGTAACAAATCTTCCTCTTAAGTTAAAGAAGGCTCATGTTCAAGGTCTTAATCAGATTGTGTTCATCTTGACACAAGCAGGAGCTTCAGGTGTTGGGTGTGATGAGGTCGGGTAACTGTTGATTCAATTTTTAAACATTTACATGCTTGTACAAGTGGCTAAAATAAATGTCAACTTTTTTTTTTTTTATGGCTATACCAAAAAAAAAAAAGTACACTTTTAAAAACATTCCATTCAGTCAAGCCATAGATTGTTACATAATTATATAATGCTTTAATGTTGTTATAATATTGTTAACAAAGTTCAATGATTTATTTGTATGCTGTATCTAAATCACTTTCTTAGTGCTATTTAATAAACTCAGTACTGCCAAAGACACTGTGAGTGTGTGTGTATTGTCAGCAGAGGCATAGTGAGCCTAATGTGCGCCCTGGGCTATGTTCTTTATCGGTGTGCCCCCCACCCACCCCCCATTTTCCATGAACATCACATAGAAATATAGGCTGCGTGTGGTTGCCCGCCCCCTAGTGGGTGGGGCCCGCTCCCTAGAGGGTGGCGCCCGGGTCAGTGAGGCTGATTTTTAGCAAATCCTCCTCTTAAGTAAAAGAAGGCTCATGTTCAAGGTCTTAATAAGATTGTGTTCATCTTGAAACACCAGCAGGAGCTTCTTCGTGTCCCCTCCTCGCCCCCCCCTAACTACGCCTCTGATTGTCAGATCTTTATGTTATGAAGTTAATATTAGTTATCTGTAATGCAGAAAGAAGAAAAAAATATCTACCCTGTTGTAAGAGGTAATTGTTCCTCACTGGACATTGTTTATTTCAATTAATAAACATCATGTCACATAATTAGAGGCATAGTAGCTGAGCGGTAAAGCACTTGGCATCTGAACTGGAGTCCCTGGTTCGAATCCTGGTGAAGACTGGGATTTTTAATTTTGGAATCTTTGGGTGCCTAGGAGTCCACCCTGCTGTAGTAGGTACCTGACATTAGTTGAGGCAAAGTAAAGGCGGTTGGTCGTTGTGCTGGCCACATGACACCCTCGTTAACCTTAGGCCTCAGAAACATAATATTTACATCATCTGAATTATAGACCACAAGGTTTGACAGGGGAACTTTACTTTATTCCACAACATAGAACAGGCACAACACACAGAGTTGTTCATTGAGTGATTACACACAAGCGTCTTGATCCTTTTTTGTAGTCCCTGGTCAACCAGTAGCCCTGATACAGTCTTACAGAGTAGGAAACAAAAGAGGTTATATACCATTTGACTCCTACCACTTGTGGTGGAACTGGTGACGGTTTTGTCTTGTAAAATTTGTTTGACTTTGCTGAGGCATCTTTGTTGAAAAAGCTCAATATGGCAGGGTTGTAGGTGTGGTTTTCGACACTTATTTTTTAAGACTGCCCAAAGTTGTGCTTTGGGTGGCACGTTGCCAACGAGTTATTGCATATGTAGCCATATTTTGTATTCTCCCACAGTAAAACGTAGCCAATATGTTCATTCGTAATTTAAGACTGCTCATTTAATTTAAAAAAAGGTAGTTAAGACAGTGTTGGTCTGGTTTAGGTAAAAAAAAATGTTCAATCTATTTACCAATAGCGTTAAAGTAAATACTTGTCCCTGAACCAATCAATGTCAACAGTTTTTCTTTGATATTGTAGATAATGTCTTCACTGACCTTGATATAGTTAGATACCAGACACTTTGATCAGACTACAATTATTAATTCCATTTACACTACCTCTACTGATAGTGCAATGTTATATAAAACAAAACCTAGATAGTGATATCAGACGTAGGCCTATTGGTTTAGATGCACTTCAAACAGACAATTAGAAGATTTTAATCAACCTGTTTTTTGGCCTAGTTCTTTTGATTAAATAGCACAGACGATTATTTAAATCAATGTTTTAGTTCTTTATTGATGTCTTGTGGTCATTATAATTAGTCTCACATAGTGCACTGATCAAATCTTTAGTTAATAAAATTATAGTTTCATTTAGTACTATTTTAAGTTATAACTAAAATCAGACTGGTGCGCTCCCTGGTCATGGCCACATTCTTATATGCTTGCAAATCTTGGACGCGGACTGCAGAACTAGAGAGGAGGATCCTAGCAATGGAATTGAGATGCTACAGAAGGATCCTAGTAATGGAAATGAGATGCTACAGAAGGATCCTAGCAATAGAATTGAGATGCTACAGAAAGATCCTAGCAATAGAATTGAGATGTTACAGAAGGATCCTAGCAATGGAATTGAGAAGTTACAGAAGGATCCTAGCAATGGAATTGAGATGCTACAGAAAGATCCTAGCAATAGAATTGAGATGTTACAGAAGGATCCTAGCAATAGAATTGAGATGTTACAGAAGGATCCTAGCAATGGAATTGAGATGTTACAGAAGGATCCTAACAATGGAATTGAGATGTTACAGAAGGATCCTAGCAATGGAATTGAGATGCTACAGAAGGATCCTAGCAATGGAATTGAGATGTTACAGGAGGATCCTAGCAATGGAATTGAGATGTTACAGAAGGATCCTAGCAATAGAATTGAGATGCTACAGAAGGATCCTAGCAATGGAATTGAGATGCTACAGAAGAATCCTAGCAATGGAATTGAGAGGCTACAGAAGGATCCTAGCAATGGAATTGAGATGCTACAGAAGGATCCTAGCAATGGAAATGAGATGCTACAGAAGAATCATAGCAATGGAATTGAGATGCTACAGAAGGATCCTAGCAATGGAATTGAGATGCTACAGAAGGATCCTAGCAATGGAAATGAGATGCTACAGAAGGATCCTAGCAATGGAATTGAGATGCTATAGAAGGATCCTAGCAATGGAAATGAGATGCTACAGAAGGATCCTAGCAATGGAAATGAGATGCTACAGAAGAATCCTAGCAATGGAATTGAGATGCTACAGAAGGATCCTAGCAATGGAATTGAGATGCTACAGAAGGATCCTAGCAATGGAATTGAGATGCTACAGAAATATCCTAGCAATGGAATCGAGATGCTACAGAAGAATCCTAGCAATGGAATTGAGATGCTACAGAAGGATCCTAGCAATGGAATTGAGATGCTACAGAAGGATCCTAGCAATGGAAATGAGATGCTACAGAAGGATCCTAGCAATGGAAATGAGATGCTACAGAAGGATCATACCAATGGAATTGAGATGCTACAGAAAGATCCTAGCAATAGAATTGAGATGTTACAGAAGGATCATAGCAATGGAATTGAGATGTTACAGAATGATCCTAGCAATGGAATTGAGATGCTACAGAAAGATCCTAGCAATAGAATTGAGATGTTACAGAAGGATCCTAGCAATGGAATTGAGATGTTACAGAAGGATCCTAGCAATGGAATTGAGATGCTACAGAAAGATCCTAGCAATGGAATTGAGATGCTACAGAAAGATCCTAGCAATAGAATTGAGATGTTACAGAAAGATCCTAGCAATAGAATTGAGATGTTACAGAAGGATCCTAGCAATGGAATTGAGATGCTACAGAAGGATCCTAGCAATGGAATTGAGATGTTACAGGAGGATCCTAGCAATGGAATTGAGAGGCTACAGAAGAATCCTAGCAATGGAATTGAGAGGCTACAGAAGAATCATAGCAATGGAATTGAGAGGCTACAGAAGGATCCTAGCAATGGAATTGAGAGGCTAGAGAAGGATCCTAGCAATGGAATTGAGATGCTACAGAAGGATCCTAGCAATGGAATCGAGATGCTACAGAAGGATCCTAGCAATGGAATTGAGATGCTACAGAAGGATCCTAGCAATGGAATTGAGATGCTACAGAAGGATCCTAGCAATGGAAATGAGATGCTACAGAAGGATCCTAGTAGCAATGGAATCGAGATGCTACAGAAGGATCATTCAAAAGCCCACATCACAAACGAAAAGATGGGACTAGTACAGCGATTGGCCATATCACTAGTTCATGGGGCTCGCAAAGACCTTCCTTCAGGGAGCAGTACCAGGTAAAAAGGATACAGACAGAGAAAGCGATGGGAAGACAACATGAAAAAATGGACAGGCATGTCATTGAAAGAGATTCTATCCAAAGCGAAAGACAGAGAATCGGACCACACAAATGATCCATCTTACACCCACGTACAAACCGGTTTGAAAAACATCAAACCCGAAGTACAGTCGATCTAGTCATGGTCTGACGACGCTGTTTTAAAACAACAAAGTTGTCTGGAGCAGACAGACTGAAACATGTTTGTAAACAATTGCCCTGACGTGTTTGTAAACAACTGCCCTTACCTAGATAAACTTACCACAACCGTCAATTCATACATCCAGTTCTGTGAAAACATAATTATATCAAAGAAGAAAATTAAAACATTCAGTAATAATAGACCCTGGATGACCAAAGAAATAAAGGAAGCGATTCTATACAAAAAAATAAAGAATGTTCAAGAGCAGTTCTTCTGAATTCATCTCAAAAAAATAACTCTAAAGCTTGTTGAAATGACTTGAAACAAATTACTGGCTACATAGATGAGCGCGAACCAATGTGTGTTGAATGCGAATGAAAAGTCTACGAATAATAGTTGTATCTCTGACTATCAAGAAGATGGTATAGACTATAGACGATCCAGCATGAATAGTAGGCCTATTGCATCTTCTGTACTTCTTGACGGTTTGTAAGCAAATTCGTGCGGGTCAAGGCGTGTTTCGGCTTCTTTCAGTAGATGTTTTAAAACCATTTTCTCCAAGCACTTCATAGGAATTGATGTCAGTGCTACGGGGCGTAGATCGTTGTTGGAGGCAATGATCTTCTTTTTGTGTCCTGGAATTATTTCACCAATCGCCTTTACTTTTCCCCAACTAATGTCAAGTAGGCCTACGCATTAAAGCTTGGTGCACTCAGAGGCGCCCTATAAAGATCCCGAAGTTTAAAAACACGGGGTTCGAAACTCCTGCTCGCCCCGGTGGGGCTCAGCGTATCTATCGGATCCATCTTTCTAGACTATTCTTGTGGCGTTCTGAGACACGGGGTTGCCTGAATCTGCCAGGAAAACCAACGACTTAGTAGAATTTAAGTTATTGATTAACCTGATTGACTAGATTGACACATGAAATGCGTAGGACGTAGTTATCTTTTTTTTAAAGTAACGTCTGTAATATATAAGATAAGATGGGTACTATACAGAAAGCAACTAAGACTTCTTGAACGCTTTCATAGAAGATGCCTGAGCTCCATCATGGATATATAGGTAAGAGCACACTAGAAACATGAGATGCTTTATTTAAAAAAAAGGACTACTTAGTAAAAATGAGATTTACATGTAAAAACGAATTTGTTAATGAGCCCTATCAGTAAGCAGATTTTAAAAAATTCAATTAATTCTCAATGACAGGTTATTAAGTCAACTCTGTAATCTGATGTTAAATAAAATGGAAGACTAACTTAATTAATAAATCACACAGTAACCTGACGATGTGTTGCATAGTGTTGTCAAGGGCAACAGTTCTTCTTTAATAGGCCTATATTAAACTACAAGGGAAGAGAAGATCAGATCATTTGTATTGGTCCAATCAAATGGAAATTCAGTTTGACTACAATTGACAACCTCAGCGTAACTACTGTCCAATAAAAATATAGATGCAAATACGAACAACATTCACACACGAAACACATAAACACTCACAAGCCTCGCTTTATGAATTAGACTTCTATGAACTTCTTGATGACGACAGATGATCTTGTAACACTCTGACCGAAGAAGTTTTTAAATCTTTCT
Source organism: Biomphalaria glabrata (assembly GCF_947242115.1). NCBI lineage: Eukaryota > Metazoa > Mollusca > Gastropoda > Planorbidae > Biomphalaria > Biomphalaria glabrata. The sequence goes on along the minus strand of NC_074716.1, from coordinate 52,397,663 downwards.
GTTTTAATCCTAATAGAAAGGAGACTAATACTTCGTTCAGATCAGGTACAGGTTGTCTTTAAGGATCGTTCGTGTTTTAGAAAGGCATCTTTCATGAAAAAGCTCTTCGAGAGATGGTAGTTGTGTTCGAGTGATATAAGACGCTTTTCTAATTAGTCTTTGTGCCAGTGAAGTATTACCATACCAGCAGGTGATAGCAAAGTTAACTAGACTGAAGATGGTTGCTGTATAGAAAATTTTAATTGTTGTTTTGTCGATTTTAAATTTTCTTAGCTTTCTAAGATAGAAGAGTCGCTGGTGAATTTTGGTGTAAAGCTTTTGACAGTGTTCACTCCGCTTCAGTTTGTTGTTGATGTGTGTTACCTAGGTATTTATATTCTTGCACTTGCTCTACGGTTTCGTTGTTTATCTGAATTAATGAAAATGTAAAATTAGAAAGTTGTCTCTACACCATTGGTAAAAAGTGTTAATTGTTGAATGTGTTGATGTGTGTTTTATATAGGTTTGCACCAATCGGTGTTTGGGAGTAACATCCCTTGGTAACTGTTGTTGTCAACCAATATGGCGTTAGATTAAACAGCTGATTTCATGTCTTATAGGTTATATCCAGAGTCTTGTTATTAATAATCAACAGAACGGTACAGATTTTCATCCCCTGCAATAAGGCCGATGATTACTGTGTCTTCAGCAAATTTTATTATGGGTGTATCAGCTGATTGGCTCCGAATGTCATTGGTACAGATGGTATACAATACTGGAGACAGAACGCACCTCTGCGGCGCTCGAGTGATAAGCTCTATCGGGACTCACACATGCCCGTTCGCGTTTACATACTGTGTGCGTTCGATAAGAAAGTTTAGAACCCAAGCTCGCATGTCTTAGCAGTACGCGGAGCCCCGGACGAGTGTCTTAAGCGTAGACTACATTTACCTGTACTATAAAAAAGCTAACAAGATCCTCGAAATAAAGAATCACCCTTTGTGTCAGGATTTTGTGATTTTACCATCACAAAAGAGATACAAGACACCGATGGCAAAGACAAACAGACACAAACACTCTTTTGTTCCCCTGGCAATCAAATCATTAAATAAGAACAATCTGGTATAAACTTTGTCACATGTAAATTATGAGTGAGTCTGGTGTGAATGTACACTTTGGTTTCTTATAGTTATAATGTTTTTTGTTCGGTGTAATGCACAAATTGTAAGACAAATTTCCAAACGGACAATAAAGATTATTATTATTATTATAGCACGCGGCTCATCAACCTTTAATGCTGTAAGTCTTGTTATTATTACATAACATATAGTCTCTTACGTAGGTACTGTATTGGCCGTTTGACTACATTACGCATTGTATACTATAGCTAGTAATTGTTCTGCGTGTACGATTTTGTCCCTAGTCCTCTAATACTGATGTAGTAATCTTCAATCAACGTAACTAAGGAAATCTACGGATGCCCCACTCGCTCATTCAGACGCTACCTCCATAAAACCGGCTCTGTTCATCTGCTTCTCTTGTGCATCGCCACCTGAGCCAAAGTACTTGAACACAGCTGGGTCAGTGACGTAGAATACAGCATTCGTTCTTAATGCTCAGACTCGAAGACATTCGCCCTAGTATTTTAAAATCTATTTAAACCACACTAAGTATATAAAAAAAAAATAACGTATAACTATCGTCTAGATCCAGTTTTATATAATTTATACCATAAAAATATGGACTAACACAAATTAAAAACTTTTCTATACATATTATAAAGAAAACAAAAATACAACTATTCATACATTAAAAAGATATAGGCCTATCTTATTATCGTTAACATTAGTTTCTGATGTGTGTCTGACGATCAAAAGTAAAATATGGTTCTCCTTTTGGATCAAAGTCAGCATACGATATAAATGGTGGTCCTGGTAAATTATGGGATGTCTCGTAGATGGCACAGCTATGAAGAGCGCAGGGGGACTCACTCCAGGCGTAGCGGAGACCAGTGATTTTCTCCCCTGCGTGGCAAACATTTGGCTTCAGCGTGACCGTGGTGTTGGTGTGGGCCACTATAGGGTCAGCGACCCACCTCAAGTGAGCACACTGGACCTGAAAAGATACACACACACAAAAAAGGGCGAGATACAAGTCTGAAGACTCTGGCTAGCAAATAGAAGGAACTCCATAACACTGTTCAGGGCTGAGATGATTGGCTCATATAATATTATCATCTTCAAGGTACAGCACGAGGGAGCATGAAGAAGAGGTCTTCCAAGATTACAGCTGAATGCACAATGTAAAAGAATGGGGTAGCCTATCGCTAAATATTCAGCTAAGAACAGCTTCTGACCTGGTAGAGTAGAGTGACTTGGAAGCACTACGTCACCAGTCAATAGATGCTGTTGCTCTGATCGTCTATCTTATCTTATCTTATCTTATCTTATATAATACAGACGTTACTTCAAAAAAGAAGATAATTACGTCCTACGCGTCATGTATATGGTCACCAGTCAATGGATGCTGTTGCTCTGATCGACTATCTTATCCTATATAATACAGACGTTACTTCAAAAAAAGAAGATAATTACGTCCTACGCGTCATGCATCTGGTCATGCATGTTAACCAATGACTTAAATTCTGCCAAGTCACTGGTTTTCCTAGCTAGCTCAGGCAACCCATTCCATGCTCTAATAGCGCTAGGGAAGAAAGAGCATTTGTACAGATTTGTCCTAGCTGATGTGACCTAATGAGGCCAAAGCCTTGATAGACAACTTCGGCCAAAGGTTGGGCATCTGTAATTACCATGATGATGAGGAGGAGGAGAAGGATATTAATGTTATTCAAGATAAGAAATAAACTTTTTTTTTCGAATTTTCACACAAAATAGATAAAGGAAATTAAAATAGAACAACCCTTGTTGAGCCCCACTGTATGTCAAGTCAAGGATAATGTATTTAGTTAAAAGGAAACTGCGATGGTTTTGACAATTTTTGATATATGTGTTTTGATTGACAGAGAATGAGTATATTATTCTTTTTATTTTATTTACAATAATAAGTTAGTAATTTTCTGCCTTAAATTTTTCAGCGCATCAAAAACAGTCAGATTTTCACCTGGTTTCTATGTGACGTCACATGAACCTATTATCTTATCTTATCTTATATAATACAGACGTTACTTCAAAAAAGAAGATGATTACGTCCTACGCGTCATGCATTTAGTCATGCAAATTAACCAATGACTTAAATTCTGCCAAGTCACTGGTTTTCCTGGCTACCTCAGGCAACCCATTCCATGCTCTAATAGCACTAGGGAAGAAGGAGCATTTGTACAAATTTGTCCTAGCATATGGGACGAGGAATGTTAATTGAATCTACTGACTTACTGTGAAACGGAAAACAGTATAGTTTTCAGGCTCTTAAAAGAAATAGAACTAGATCTAAGCAGTTAGACCTAGATCTTGTAAGCAAAGAAAAAAATTAAGTGTTAAGAGTAGATCTACAGGCTTGGCTAACCATGACAGTGTGTATTTTCTCACCTGACCACTCAACACATAACCAATACTATCGCCTAGTGGTGTTGTCATGATTGACTGACTACACATAGCCTAGGCTAGCCTTACACTGACCAGTTTGTGAAATGTTTTGTTTAAAGATAATTACTTCCTAGCCCAAACCTCCCGCAGGACGACGGGGGATGGGAGCGGGCAGGGTTTGAACCCGGGACCATCGATAAATCTGAACGACAGCCCAGCGCGCAAACCGCACGACCAGGCAGCCATCCAGTTTGTTAGAATCATCCAGATACACAATCTATTTACTTTTTGGGACGGGGGGATGTAGATGAGACTTTCTTTTTTTTCTCGAGTTGGTTAGCCCTTTTTTTATATATATTATATAGGCCTATATTGGCCCTATCTATCTATATATATATATAACTGTATCATAGCTATGGACTAGGTCATCGCTAAGCCTACCAGCCAATGTAAGAGTGAAGTTTCCCTTTAAGAATTTATTATCGGCCAAAAATGTTGTTGAAATTTGTTTCGAAGTGGTTTGCGTTCAATGTTTGATGCAAAAAGTTCACATTATATTTCATGTAGACCTTTTTTACAAGGCTCCCTTTGTAAGCTGCGTTAAATTGTAAGCCTATGGCCATAATCGCAATAACATTAACATATGTTTGGCTTTTAAGTAAATCTTATATTAATTTAATGTTTCATAATTCAAAACACAAATGTACATAAAAAAAGAAACACAAATACAAAGAGAGTTTGTGTTTTCACACAAACTTGGAGGAGGACCCCAATGCTTCCACCCATTCAGGTAAAAGGATAGTTTCAATACTTTCAGCTTGAATAACAGAAACTGGCAACAGCCTAAATTCTCCCTCCCTCCATAAAAAAGAGACATGTGTCAACGTGACAGTACGGTTTTGCAAGCTTATGACATGATACCACAAGATGTGGATATACATTATTGTTATTATTATTATTATTATTGTATTGTTATCATTAATAAAGATTGGCTTCTGAACCAATGTTGTTGTTTTTGGATTTTATATTTAAAAAAAAAAGACAAGCATATATACTTTTTAAAACAAAACGACCTCGCTACCAGAGGACAAAATGAAGCCATTGTACATAAGCTTTGCAAGCTGAAAGGCATCATACGATCGGAACAATCAATAGCTTTTCTAGTTTTTGTGATCTAACTTTGTCGGACGAAAGGACGGACAGACTACACCAAAACTAATATTAAAGGCTTTTTCACATTCGGGGGGCCGTAAAAAATTAAAGCCTAAAATGAAAGGAATTTGTTACCTCAAACCCGTCATTGATGACCACATGAAGCCTCCAAGTGTTACCATAGTCCACAATAAGACCGCCAGCAGATGCGTGGGAGCCTGTGGGCAGTGGGCCCTGGAAGATGCCGCTCTGATGGTAGGCCACGGCCAGTCCGCTTAAAGCGAGTCTCGCTCCAATGTCTCTTTTGTAACGTGGATGAATACTGGACATGAAAGTAATAAAAAAATAAATAAAAAACCTTATAAAAAAATATATAAATATATATATAATTCTCTTCATGGCTTAACAGTTTGGACACCAACAAGGAAAGGAAAGATCAAGCTTTTATTTCTGCAAGTCGGACTAGAGTTACCGCACGTAATTTTAGCGGCGAAAAAAAAAAGGGGGGGGGGAGAGAACAAGTAATCTACTCTGTATTCACCCGTCACTAAATAGCAGGGCCGGACTTAACCATTGTGGGGCCCTATGCGAAACTGATTTCGCGGGCCCAGTTTGGGTAGGGATACGGATAATAAGTGAAAATTAAGAGTTTGTATTTCAATAAATTCGTATTTTGATAATTCTTTACTACGTACATAATTACTTTACGAGCCTTGCGTGTAGCGAAGTCAAACAGTATATCATAAGAATTCTATTTCCTACCTAGATCACGCTTAATAGCAAGAATTACCAAATGTTTCAATCTATCTACGAGAATTCTTGACCTTAAGTAATTCTTCATTAGTTTGAGGCGCGATTAGCTTATTTTACCAGATTCCACAATTACGGGTATTGCATGATGCCGTTTATTTTTTATCGCGCGTAGGATTGGCGTTTTCCATATTGAATGACACCTCAAAATGACAATTTTTGTCAATATATTTCAGGAGATTTATATAAGTTTTCAAAAGATTTTAATAATTTCCGGAAATTTCCAGGACTTTTTCGTATATTTTGCAACTTCAGATTTCCAGGAGCTCCTGGTAATCTGGAGGCCCCGGGAAATCTGTTATAAGTTATAAAATGGTTTAATAATTTACACCTAGAATTAGCGCAGGTCCTATGAAAGTGCGGGGCCCACTGCGGTTGCATAGGTTGCAGTGGTCTAAGGCCGACATGCGGAATAGCGGCGTATGCTACGCCGTGGGTCGACTAGTATTTTAAAATTGTGTCGTTGAATGGGTGTGCGTTTTTTTTCCGGTCGGGGAATTATGATGTAACATTTTAGTTCCAACGATATGGACGAGTGGATGGAGGATGTTACAGATAGAACTACTTGAGTTGAATAGTGTTTTAAAATGAGTTAAGTATGTTTCTTTAAACTGCTCGATGATATTTTGTTAATTAAATTTTATCGCCCGAGTGGTAAAGCGCTTGGCTTCTGAACCGAGGGGTCCCGGGTTTTAATCCTAGTGAAGACTGTGAATTTTAATTTTGGGGATCTTTAGGGCGCTTATGAGTCACCCGGCTCTAATGGGTACCTGAAATTAGTTAGGGAAAAGTAAATGCGGTTGGTCGTTGTGCTGGCCACATGACACTCTCGTTAATGACATCTACATCATCTGCCCCATATGTCGGAAGATCTGAAAGGGGGAACTTTAATTTTTTATTTTTTTAACACATATTTACACTGACATCGAAATCTATGTATTTGTCAATAAAAGTTGAGATTATTTCGCTAAAAAGAGCGATAACTCGCTGCCTGGAGCGTCACCTATCAACAACAGGACAGAACGTGGAGATATTTTAATGCCCCACATGTAAATATATCTAGATGGGTGGATGGTTGGCTATTTCAAGAATAAGTTATTTATACGGTTTCAGTAAATCAAATAAATATAAATAATAAATAATTAAAAAAAACAACAACAAATTCTCTACTCACGAGCCATATGGAGAATTAAAATCTGGCAAGTCCATAGCCACAGCCATGAACACATTTGTCATGTCAGGGTTGGGGACATCTCCTCTGTCTACTGTCTGGTGCCAACGTATGTCAGCGAACCCAGCTGTAGGCCCTGGGCTTGGATGATTCGGTGCCAGCTGTGTATATATATTGTTAGGTATATCTTAGTTTCAATTATATACATTTTTTTCTTTAATAAATACAAGTGAAGGACAGGGGACATTTTTTTTTGTAACGAAAGAGAAACCGCCAAAGGAATAAAGGACTCTTCTTTTTTTTCAGTATCAAATACTAGTGGTTCTGTGTAAAGCGCTTAGCTTCCAACCAGGGGGTACCGGAATCAAATCATGGTGAAGACTGGAATTTTTAAATTTCGGGATCTTTATAGGGCACCTCTGAGTCCACCCAGCTCTAATGGGTACATTACTGTCACAGCCTCATATGACATTAAGTGTTATTCATTCACCTTGGGTCAAGAAGGTAACAGCATGAAAAGATAATGAGAAGGTAATAGCATGAGAAGGTAACTGCATGAGAAGGTAATGAAAAGTAACATCATGAGAAGGTAACAGCATGAGAAGGTAATGAGAATTTAACAGCATGAGAAAGTAACAACATGAGAAGGTAACAGCATGAGAAGGTAACAACATGAGAAGATAACAACATGAGAAGATAACAGCATGAGAAGGTAATGAGAATTTAACAACATGAGAAGATAACAACATGAGAAGGTAATGAGAATTTAACAACATGAGAAGATAACAGCATGAGAAGATAATGAGAATGTAACAGCATGAGAAGGTAATAACATGAGAAGATAACAGCATGAGAAGGTAATGAGAATTTAACAGCATGAGAAGGTAACTGCATGAGAAGATAATGAGAAGGTAACAGCATGAGAAGGCAACAGCATGAGAAGGTAATAGCATGAGAAGGTAATAGCATGAGAAGGTAACAGCATGAGAAGGTAACAGCATGAGAAGGTAATAGCATGAGAAGGTAATAGCATGAGAAGGTAATAGCATGAAAAGATAACAGCATGAGAAGGTAATGAGAATTTAACAGCATGAGAAGGTAACTGCATGAGAAGGTAATGAGAAGGTAACAGCATGAGAAGGTAATAACATGAGAAGGTAATAACATGAGAAGGTAACAGCATGAGAGGGTAATAACATGAGAAGGTAACAGCATGAGAAGGTAACAGCATGAGAAGGTAACAGCATGAGAAGATAACAGCTTGAGAAGGTAACAGCATGAGAAAAAAGCTCTGAATAGAAAGAGGAATTAAGAACTATTAAACTCAGTAGTTGCCTCTGGTTCTCGGGGCAGTACACAAGTATTAGAGTTGCATTTGTGGAAGTGATTTAGTACTTTATAGTGTGGAGTGTGGAATGTGGAGTGTGGAATGTGAAGTGTGGAGTGTGGAATGTGGAGTGTGAAATGTGGAGTGTGGAGTGTGAAATGTGGAATGTGGAGTGTGGAATGTGAAGTGTGGAATGTGGAGTGTGGAATGTGGAATGTGGAATGTGGAATGTCGAATATGGAATGCGGAATATGGAATGTGAAATGCAGAATGTGGAATGTGGAATGCATAATGTGAAATGCAGAATGTGGAATGTGAAATGCAGAATGTGGAATGCGGAATGTGGAATGTGAAATGTGGAATGTGGAATGCATAATGTGGAATGTGGAACGCTGAATGTGGAATGTGGAATGCATAATGTGGAATGTGGAACGCGGAATGCAGAATGTGGAATGTGGAATGCAGAATGTGGAATGTGGAATGCATAATGTGGAATGCGGAATGTGGAATGTGGAATGCATAATGTGGAATGTGGAATGCAGAATGTGGAATGTGGAATGCATAATGTGGAATGTGGAACGCGGAATGTGGAATGTGGAATGCATAATGTGGAATGTGGAATGCAGAATGTGGAATGTGGAATGTAGAATGTGGTATGTGGAATGCAGAATGTGGAATGTGGAATGCATAATGTGGAATGTGGAATGCAGAATGTGGAATGTGGAATGTGGAATGCATAATGTGGAATGTGGAACGCGGAATGTGGAATGCATAATGTGGAATGTGGAATGCATAATGTGGAATGTGGAATGCAGAATGTGGAATGTGGAATGTGGAATGCATAATGTGGAATGTGGAACGCGGAATGTGGAATGCATAATGTGGAATGTGGAATGCATAATGTGGAATGTGGAATGCAGAATGTGGAATGTGGAATGCTTGTTGAATAAAACAAGTAACAAAAAGAAATACGTTTTTTTTTCATAAGTTTGTGTCTGCTTTTCTAGAACAATGTCCAACTACCCACACACCCGCCTAATTTCAATTATTTTTGACCCGATGAATTTGCAAGCTGAATAGAGGAATTGTAAGGTAGGGAAAAAGACTGTTGTCACAGATAAATAAATAACATACTGTAGACATTAATTAATAATAACAATAATGATAACAGAGACTTTGTGTTTATAAAAGTAGACTCTCCTCTTTTATTGCCTCACTTCCTGTTAATTACTTTCTCTAAAAACATCCACAACAAACAATGACGTAATATAAACATATTAGCACATCCTTCCTTTTGAAGTTATTATCAAAAGAAGTCAACATATTATGAACATGTTTTCTATTTATTAGAGAAGATTTGGAAATTAGCGCAATGAAAGTTTTAGACAGTTAAAACGAATGTCGTGGGTTCTATCCCCTTACTGGCCATTTTTTTCTTTCAACGAGAAATAAAATATGAATATTCAAATAACTAAATTAATTGAATAGTGCTATTAGAGCATGGAATGGGTTGCCTGAGCTAGCCAGGAAAACCAGTGACTTGGCAGAATTTAAGTCATTGGTTAATATGCATGACTAAATGCATGACGCGTAGGACGTAATCATCTTCTTTTTTGAAGTAACGTCTGTATTATATAAGATAAGATAAGAATATAAAGTAGGGACTGATTTAAAACAAGAAATATGATAGGTCTAGGCATAATTGTACAAATACTCCTTCTTCCCTAGTGCTATTAGAGCATGGAATGGGTTGCCTGAGCTAGCCAGGAAGACCAGTGACTTGGCAGAATTTAAGTCATGACTAAATGCATGACGCGTTTGACGTAATCATCTTCTTTTTTGAAGTAACGTCTATATTATACAAGAAGAAGAAGAACATTGAAAACCAGACTTTAGATATACACTCATTTTTCATACCTTAACAAATAGTTGCTGTTCCCCTCTTTCAGACCTTGCGATCTATAGGGCAGAGGATGTAAAGGTCATCTGTTTCTGTGACCCAGGCTTAACGTGGGTGTCATGTGGCCAGCACAACGAACAACCGCCTTTATTTTTTCCCCCAACTAATGTCACGTACCCATTAGAGCTGGGTGGACTCAGAGGCGCCCTAAAGATCCCGAAATAAAAAATCCCCAGTCCTCACCAAGATTCGAACCCCGGGACCTCTAGGTTCGGGAGCCAAGCGCTTTACCACTCAGCCTGCGCGCCTCCTTAACAAATACAAGCAAAAATATTGCAGTTAGTAGTACCTGTACGAAGCCAAAGGGGAAAGTGTTACTAGTCTGACCATTGGACGCCCTGTTCCAGTTACTTCTCCAGTCTTTGATCATTGTGGGGAATGTACAGTTGTATTTATCTCTGGCGACGCCGCTGGAGTCACTTTCTCCTGTACACAGAAAGGGAATTGAAATGTTTGTTCTTGTTCATCAGTCTGGGAGGGGGGGGGATTGGGTTTATTCTATACAGTGAATTGCATGTAGATTGAGAATCTAGGGTCTATTCTGAGACTTATTACCTTGATACCAGATGGCGCCGTAGATGGTCATCCCGAGCAGAGGATGGATCATTGAATTCCACAAGACGGAACTGTTGCCTGGGCCCTGGAGTCTGTGTCTGTCTTCAGGCCCAACCTTATTTACGTATCTACAGTTAGAGAAAAATAAGCCATAACTGCTTTGAATAGAGCTGATTTATAAGAATATAGCTGATCTATAAGAATATAGCTGATTTATAAGAATATAGCTGATCTATAAGAATATAGGGGGGGGGGGGGGGTTTGCAGCGGCTCTCAAAGTTTATACTTCAGAGACCCTCCAACCGTTCATAAGCTTAAGTAGGGCCCCCTACTGTGCTTGTGATAATGTTTTAAAATTGTAAGCGTAATGAAGCTATCTTTAATGCATGTTGTACCTTCATGCTATATACTAGGAATAATTATACATTTCACAGGACATGAGCATTGAATATGTAATTATATCTGTTTGTTAAAATATTTCTGGCCATAATGAAATTACATATAAATAAAATGTTTATCTTAATGACTAGCATTTATTTAAATTTCTATTATGTATTCACTAAATTGATGTTGCACACTTATGTGACGATTTAAACAGCACGGCGGAGTGTGGATACTAGTTCCAGCAATGGTAAAGTAGGGCCTACATGGATAAGTCTGAACATCAATTGTGTAAATTTGAATGTAAATATTAATCATCCAGGTGGTCTATAGACAGTAACATAATTGTATAATTACGTTTTAAAATAACAGGAAATTTTGGAAGTGTATGAGGTTTCTGATGCTTTGCATAAATCTTTTACAATTCGAGCTTCTGTGGCATTTTAAGTCTTCATAGATGCTCTTTTCCCTTTGCAACTTCTTGTGTGACTAAAGAGGCGAATCCTTGATACACAGCTGCGGTCACAGGTTGGGCATATGTAGTCAAAAGGCGCCGTGTCATTTTCACCCTTCTTTCTACTACTGTTGTGTATGGCATCTGCAATCCGGGACCCTTCCTTTAAGCTCGCCTTCCATGTGGATCTATCCAGTGCTACTTTGTCTCCCCACTTTGTACATACACAAACTTAGTAAGTTAGGGAACTTCCAGAAACGTTCAATCTGGCTCATATATTATCTCCCCTTCTGTCTCTCTTCCCCTCCCACACACATACATACATACACACACACACTATCTATCTATCTGTCTATCTATCTATCTATCTATCTATCTATCTATCTATCTATCTATCTATCTATCTATCTATCTATCTATCTATATCTATATATATCTATATCTAGCTATATCTAGCTATATCTATCTATTTATCTATCTATCTAACTATCTATATCTATGTATCTATGTATCTATGTTATCTATCTATCTATCTATCTATCTATCTATCTATCTATCTATCTATCTATCTATCTATCTATCTATCTATCTATTTATCGATCAAAAGAGGCAAGAAACAGTCTACGTACTCAGTGTAGGACTGCGGTTGTTCAGTTTCTTCCTCATGGTGAAGCCCACAGTGGACGAGGGCCAAGGGAGATGACCAAGCCTTTATTGGCGTACCGCCCCATGACGTAGCCACCAGACCGATGGGGATGTGCCTGGACCTATAGATATTTTTGCCAAAGAGCCAGCAGACGGCAGAGAAATGACCTACAGTGCCTGTAATGTGAATATAAGTGTATAATGTAGAATTATCAACATGTCAATACTATAAACGACAAAATGAGTACAAGTTGCAAGTCGCTTGCGCGGGTGTCTATTGCAGATATTCTCATTCGACATTCAGTATCAGCGTCGACAAACTTATATTGATTGTTCAGCCTTTCGCCTGTGTTATTGGATTTTGTTGAGTGTTACCTCCCTTTGGTTTATCTGCATTAGACACCGCGGAAGCGCCCAACAAAAAAACAAAACAAAATAAACCTATCGCTATAACCGTCAAGGCGTCAAATATCAGCATGTCAATACTATAATCGAGAATATACACCTACAAATCTAACAAAATAAACCTAACGCTTTTACCATCCAATCAATATTTTATCTATTATTATATATTATAATAGCCTCTCTATGAGACATGTTACTATTTTAATAAAGCCTGTTTGGGTTCCAAGGACTGTCAATGTGATAGTAAGTGTATGTGTTTTGAGTGGCTGGTAGTGCAGTGTGTGTGCCTTGTGTATGAAATGACCAGTGGACCTTGAGTGTACATGCTTGAGTGAACAGCAGTGTGTCAGGGACTGTGTGTAAAAGGAAGTCAGTTTTAGAGAACAAGTGGCTGGAGTAAAGACATAAATAGAGACTGATAAAATCATTGTGTTTATTGAAGCTCATGTTGTTATAGTGTTTCTATTACAGTCAATGAAAATGGCGATAAGCTCTCACTTTCTAAGAAATGATCCAAAGGCCTACGTCTATAAATGCCTGCCTGGTCGTGCGGTTTGCGCGCTGGACTGTCGTTTGGATTTATCGATGGTCCCGGGTTCAAACCCGGCCCGCTCCCATCCCCCGTCGTCCTGCGGGAGGTTTGGACTAGGAAGTAAATTATCTTCAGCTCTGAAGTAACATCCGAAACATGTAAAACATTTTACAAAACATTTACAGTCAAACTTAGGATTACCAGACGTCCGACAAAAGAAGGCCATGTCCAGGGCAGGCCTTAGACATGGGCAAACTAGGCAATCCGATTGGCGGGGACCTCGCAAAGGACTCAGAGAATTTTTTTTTACAGAAAAAAAAATGCGAAACAGGAATGAAATCTAAAACACAGCAGAACTCAATGGCTCTGTGTCTGCTAGCCTAGCTCTAAGTCTTTTTCTGCATTCCCGAATGTTTAGATGTGCTCGCAAAGACTATAAGATAAGATAAGATAAGACTCCATATGTTAGAAGACAAGTTGTTTCTTCCTTTTGGTGAAATGTCGAAACAGTTCTAGTCACGTGATCATGAATCGTCCATGAAGCGAATTCTTGCTATCGGCGTTATATGAATTTAGCTTATTTGTTAATGCAGATGTAGATACAGTAGAGTTCCCCTTTCAGACCTTGTGGTCTATAGGGCAGATGATGTAAAGGTCATCTGTTTCTGTGGCCTACGGTTAACGAGGGTGTCATGTGGCCAGCACAACGACCAACCGCCTTTACTTTTCCCTAACTAATGTCAGGTACCCATTAGAGCTGGGTGGACTCAGAGGCGCCCGAAGATCCCGAAATTAAAAATACCAGCCTTCACCAGGATTCGAACCCCGGTCCCCGGTTCGGAAGTCAAGCTCTTTACCGCTCAGCCACCGCGCCTCCAGATATCGATACAGGAAGTTTCTTAATTCATTACGTATATTTCAGTTTTAATTTTTTTATTTTCCTATTTTATTTAGGGCCACCCTATTCACTTCACCTAGGGCCTCTCATTGCCTAAAGCCGGATCTGCCATGTCCTCCTTTTCGGGGTTGTGTCTTCCGTCCGGCCTTAGCATAATGTATTTTAATGTCCGGCTTTTTTTTAAAAACTGTCTTTTAATGTAATGGCAGAAAACAAGATCTCAAACTGGATGTTTCTAAATACATTAAAAGACACTATATTCGATGATGGAGGCGCGTAAATCTTTGTGGTAAAGCTCTTGGCTTCCGAACCGAGGGGCCCCGGGTTCGAATCCTGGTGAAGATTTTTAATTTCGGGATCTCTATAGGGCGCCTCTGTGTCCACCAGTTCAAATGGGTACCTGACATTAGTTTGGGAAAAGGAAAGGCGGTTGGTCGTTGTGCTGGCCACGTGACACCCTGCTCGTTAACCGTTGGCCAAAGAAACAGATGACCTTAACAACAAAAAAAAAACGAACTTCAAAAACCCAGTCTTCACCGAGATTCGAACTCAGGACCCCAGATTTGGAAGCCAAGCGCTTAACCACCTAGCCAACACGCCCCCCCCCCCTTTTTCAGAATTATTAAAAATTATTAATTAAATCCTAGCCCAAACCTCCCTGAAGTCGGCAGGGGATTAAAATTTTTGAACCCGAAACGCCAGTCTAACAGTCCATAGAGCTAACAAACCGAGGCCAATCGTTACAGAAGGCCTGATCACTGACATGCAACGTCACAAGCTGTGGGTAGTTTAGACAAATAGCTCGTCACATTTTCTCGTCTCGTCACAAGATGTGGTTAGTTTAGACTAATAGCTCGTCACATTTTCTCGTCTCGCGTCAGATAGCAAACGCTGTGTTAACTCTTTCTCTCCGTAATTATTTTCCAGGTTCCGACGGAATTCTTCATTCTGCTCATTAGTATTTTTTTTACCCTGCTATGATTAGGCTTGAATAACTTTATGGTTTATTGTAAGAAAATGTTTTATTGGATATAAAAGTGAATGCATGCTCTTTTTATACAACACAAAATAAAATTTATACAATCGAACATTAATTTAATCTAATGCGGTCAAATTAACGCTGGAATCGACTATTAGGAGAGAATTTAAAGAGTTAAACCTGCAATCCCAACTTAGCAATCTTACCGAATACAAAGGAAAAATGTAATCAAAAGGTATACGCCAATAGATCTACGTTGAAGACCAGATCACTACTTTTGTAAACTTACTGTTGCTAGCTCTGCTCCAGGGCTCTGAAATCTTGGCCAGGTCATACAGAGGCGTGGACGACTCAGTCAGACCGACGGTCATTACCCGGATGTTATAGTTGTGGGCGTCGGCGATTTCCTGGGCAGCGCCATCTACCTAGTGACAGTTAATGGAGAGCATTTTGCATAAATTAAATTTAACTCGAATTCAGTTTATTATCTAAGTTTCAAGATTTTCAAAACTTCTAAACATTTATTTCACTTAGAATAGTGCTAATACTACGCTTCACTTATTCCAATCTAAAACACTTCAAGTACAGAGACTTTCTAAAGTTTGATCTAAAAATCTCTCTAAAGCAGCGGTTCTCAACCTTTTAAGCTCGGAAACCCCTTTTTACAATCCCCCATTCTGCCGCGACCACCCCCCACTCACACACACACAGAAATAGAAGAATAGACAATAACAATCCATCTTTTCGATGGTCTTAGGCGACCCCTGGCAAATCGTCAATCGACCCCCAAGGGGGTCGCGACCCACAGGTTGAGAACCCCTGCTCTAAAGTAAATTTAAAGAAAAAAATACAAAATCTACACATTTTTATTTTTTTACCTTTTACCTATCCCTTAGTCTGTTGGACCGTTGGGGCACCAGGCAAGATTTGTCGACCGTCTTTCTCCATTCCTCCCTTTTTTTTTGCCTTGTTTAGAACCTCTCTCAATGGCAGGCCCGTCCATTCTTTAATGTTGTTCTCCAATCACTTTTTCTGTCTGCCACTTCTTCTTTCCCCTGGCACTGTTCCCTGAAGGAAGGTCTTTGCGAGCCCCGTAGATCTTGTAATGTGGCCAAAAGTTTTAAGCTTTCGTCTTTTTACAATAGTTAGCAGGTCGTCATGGGCTCCGATCGCTATAGTAACCCTGTCTCTGATTTCTTGGTTTGTGATGCGGTCTTTGAATGTGATGCCTAGGATCCTTTTGTAGCATCTCAATTCCATTGCTAGGATCCTCCTCTCAAGCTCTGCATTCAACGTCCACGACACATTTTTATAGAGAGATGAATTAATGTTCCATCTAAACTTCCCTGTACACAGAAGAACTACAGTTCCGTTTGAGATGATATATTTCAGCCAGTGGCGTAGCTAGGGTGGGGGAAGGGAGTCCAAATTTGAAAATACCCCGGGCCCCCACTTGAGGGGGAACCCCAAGTGAATGTCTGAAATTTATTTTACTTTAAATATTTCGCCATTATCTCATGTCATGATGTCGAATGTCAAATTGCAGGGGGCCCCTAAAGAGGTCAAGCCCCCCGGGCTACAAATCCCTAGCTAGGCCACTGAGTGCAGCGATAAAGAGCTAAAGCTCCATCTAAAATTCAAGATGGAGGAGATGAAATTAAGTTCAAATTTAAAATGTCTTAGTGCAGACGTGAAGAATTAAACTTCCGAGAAATTTTTGAAAAGAGCAGAGAACTAGTTGGAATTCCTTGTTTTTTTTTTTTAACTTCGTGACCTATATAGGACGTCCAGGGCTCAACCTAACCTCAAATTGGTAATAGACAATGCTGACATTATCACATGACATCCTCTTTGGAAAGGGAATGAAGTCTGCAGCGGCTTGCCAATGAAGAATAAGGTCTGGAAATAAAACTTTAATTTTTACTTACGATGTACAAAACAAAGTGTAATCGACCTCATTCGCCAACACGAACGGTCACGTGATAATATTGATAAAACAACGGATATAATCTGTCACGTGATAACCATTGTTGATTAAAATCAGATCGTAATTTGTATCTTATCTTATCTTATATAATACAGACGTTACTTCAAAAAAGAAGATGATTACGTCCTACGCGTCATGCATTTAGTCATGCATATTAACCAATGACTTAAATTCTTCCAAGTCACTGGTTTTCCTGGCTAGCATAGAAGAGAAGAAGCACCATTCAATGTTGTTTGTTTACGATTGGTGAATGAGGTCCATTCATCTTTTTTTCAACTTACTTGCAAAAGGATGAACTGCATGTTGGACTGCCCGGAGCAGACCCAAACATCACCAAAGATGACGTCAGAGATGTTGTGGGACACGCCAGCAGAGACCACCTTGATGTTGACGACAACGCCGGCGGCGAAGGGGTCAAGGACGAAGTTCCAGGCGCCGACACCAACACCTTGTCCCTGATGTACTACTGTCTCATAGCTGTACGTCTTGGTAGCTGGTACTGTCACCAGCTGTGGCCGGACAGTTGAAAAAAAAAGAGTAGGCCTATTTTATCGATTTACTATTGTTAAATACTATTGTTACATTTCAATTTTTTTTTACTAGTCAACGATAAAAATAAAGATAAAGAAAATGGAGATTTTATGTAGAACAATATAGACTCTACTAGTAGCAAAGAAAACAAAAAGACATTTATGAAGAGACCGACATTGACGGTTCATGATTGACCCTAAATCACAACGTTAACCTTGACCTTGTGGAAAGAACCATTCATATTTTGATAGTATTTGATCTTTGACCTAGACGCCATAAATTTATGTATAAAATCTTAGTCCGCACCTCTTGCAAGACGGCGGTGCTTGGACGCTGGCAGGGCTCTAACTCCGGACCATTATCACGACTGTCTGGGCACACCACTCGGCAAGACAGACAACCTAGTCTGTAGTGATGGGAACTAAACTAACTTTTAAAAGTTAAACTAAAATTAGTTATAAACTAAAATAAAGTAGTTAAACTATTAGTTTATCATGAATTTCAAAATTTAGTTAAACTAAACTAAAGAAAGTTTATTAAATTATAACCAACTTTTTTTTTTTGGGGGGGGGGGGTTGACCTAGAAATATTTATCCATAATAAAATCAGTATTAAGGAATATGTTTCTTACATAAACGTTAATGCACAATAAAATAAAAAAAAAGATGTCTAAATAAATATGTGTGCTTGTATTTTTGCCTTCAATTAAAACCTTTCGAATAAAATTATACTCTTTTTTTTAATTATATTAACGTATTATATAACAGAAATTCTTACTTATACAGGTAAAGTTTAAATCTCCTTAAATAACATACATTTTGGATTTCAAATTTAGATCTAGTAACCAAAGAAATAGAAACGAAATCGTTGGAGTTTTAAGAAACATTTGACCTGTATAACTATTTCATAGTGTAAAATACATGCTTGACTAACAATGCCGATGTGCTATTTTCTTGTCTGACCACTAAAAATACAAACTAACACTATTGCATAACCGTTAAACGTGCAAGGGAAAAAAACTGGGTGATCTTCTCATTATGGACTGCATATTCAGTACACTATATAGACCTACACGTGTACGTCTATCTGGCCAGGTTGTTAAAACCAGTCGGACACACCGTCTATTTACTTTCTGGGCAGGGAGGGTGTGTAACTATTTTAGTGTAAAGAACATGCTTGACTAGCCATGCCTGGTCTGACCACTCCACATTAAGCAAAAACACTATTGCATAACGCGTGATGAAAGAAATGCAAGTTAGTCTTGTAGTATCATCAACTACACACGTACAGTACACTAGGCCTACGTGTGTATGTCTAGCTGACCAGACGTTAAAATCAGTTGGACACAGTCTATTTACTTTATGGTCAAGAGAGGGTGTGGATTAAGATTTTTTTTATAGAGTTGGTTATCCTAATGCAGTGATGCCCAGCCTAATTCGACCTGCGGGCCATTTTAATTTCCATCTCTCGTGTCGCGGGCCACATGACCGAAAAGATACAAAAACGTCATGAACTACAACTATTTTATTAGAAACACGTGTATTTAGCACTTACATTAATTAGTGAGATGCTTGAAGTTTATATTCTTTTATACCCTTCGGAAAAATTGGCTTCATTTCTCTACTTAAAATGTGAGCAACATTCTATCTAGCTTAACCACTGACTCATTTTTTATCATCTCAGTGTGGCAACTATTCAATCCTTCAATCTCTAGGCGTGGTTTAACAATATTTTATTCGCGACTCTAATCAAGAATGCTGCCATATTTGTTTGTTGTTTTTTTTTTTAAACAGCCACAAATCAAATGCATTGGCTTATTATCATGTTCCACAACAAAGTAAAGATCCGTTCACTTTTCCTGTTAGATTATACATCTAGTCCCATTTCATAAACACAATGTTAAAGGTCATGGCTCCAATCCATCAGAGAAAAAGTTAGGGCGCAATCGTATGTAAAAATAACTTTATCAACCCTTTGGAGAGGGGATTTTCTACACTTTGTGCCGTCGTTTCGGCGGGCCGGACGGAACCAGGTTGCGGGCCGGATCTGGCCCGCGGGTCATATTTTGGGCATCACTGTCCTAATGCTTTAAGATCTATCTAGGCCTATCTATCGATTCTTAGATCTCAATTATAAGTCTTAATATAAAAGGGTGTACTTGATGTTCCTGCAGTTCATAAATTATTGTTTGCCGCAAATGAATTGATCAAAACCACTAAATATTGACCTAACTGACTAATCAGATTCCCACTAGGAACAGAAATTAAACACCACCACGTGGCTCACAAAAAAATTCGGAACCCCATTCATAATATTGCATAGAAGCTTTTGGCAAAAAATGTTTAACAACATTTTATTATCCTGCTACTTTCAGCTGCAAATATTTACTCCCATAACTTCTACCAGCATCTTACTTTACCCTCTTCAAAGGCAGACTGTCTAAATAGTTGTTAATTGCATCATTTTTTTGATAATCAAATTTATTGATATCACATGACCAGAAAACAGGGATGTGCGTTTCAACCCTGACCACATATTGAAAAGTTGTACAAATTTTAATTAAACTTTTTAGTTAGTAACTTAAAAAAAATAATTAAACTACGATTTTAACTAAACTTTCTTTTTCAAGTCAAAGAATGGCCTTAACTTTTTTTTTTTAGTTAAACTAAAAAGTTTCTAGCTTTTTAGTTAACTTTTGCCCATCACTACTAATGTGAAAGGTTTGTTTTAAAATGTTTTACATGTTTCGGATGTTCTTTCAGAGTTGAAATATAATCTATTTCCTAGTCCAAACCTCCTGCGGGACCACGGGAGATGGCAGCGGGCAGGGCATGAACCCGGGACCATCAAGAAGTCCGAACGACTGTCCAGCTTGCATACCGCACGACCAGGCAGCCACCCAATCTATTTCTTTAAGGCTTTTCTCAAATCAAAACAACATGCTTATAATTTTTTTTTATAGTAACATTTTCATAATCACTATAAAAAAATTTCATCTATAACAAAACAAAAAGGCCGATGCACCTTTACAGTTTATCATTAATCATTAAATGTGGACAATGAATTCCTGCTAACTAACGAGAGATTTGAATTTTTTTTTTTTTGAGGAAGAGAGGGAGTGAGTGAAGTCGTGGGGGGAGGGGAGAGGAGGGGGGAGAGCGGGGTTACACCCTGAGTTTACCGCACCGGATTGCCTCGACCCTAGGGACGCCGCTGCATAGATCATACATAATCAAACATCAATAAGAAGATTTGGCTATTTTTGGCTTACTTCTAGTGTGACTTTCTGTCCAATGGTTGGAGAGAATCCATAAATATTGGCTCTCTGCGGTGCTCGCTGTAACACCATGTGGTTCTGGAATTGTTTTGCAAATGCAAAAGTGACAGCAGCAACCTTGGCATCTTTGACATCTCGGTTAAACATTTCTCCTGTTCTCAAAGTGAAACAGACATTGATAATATGATACTCAGTTGTTGTTTTTTAGCGCAATGCTCTGACGGAAAACGTCAACTCAATAATGACCGCGGAGGAAAAATGAAAACACAACTATAAGTCACCAACTTATTTCAAGCTCCAGATAGTCCTTACACTAAGTTGCGTCACTAGGGGATGCGAGTGAGGTGCGGGCCGCAGTGGGTGACAGCCACGCTAGTGACGCCACTGCAACTTTTAGGATTTTTCTTTACCACTATAACTCAGTCCTTACTATATTTGTTTCCACACACACACACACACACACTCACAAAGACGAAAGGGCAAGGACCATTTCAATTATGACTTGTGCAGACTTCCCAGATTGAAGGCTCCATCATCGTAAGTTGTCAGTCAACACCATATCATCATTAGTTGTCAGTCAAGCCCACATCATCATAAGTTGTTGGTCAACACCACATCATCATTAGTTGTCAGTCAAGCCCACATCATCATAAGTTGTTGGTCAACACCACATCATCATTAGTTGTCAGTCAATCCCACATCGTTGTTCGACCACGCCTCTGTACTATGCAATTCCCTTCCCTTAATTTTGAATCAGCGTCAATGGATATGCAAATTTAAAAAAAATAACATTCGCTTGAACAAGATCTTATCTTACATAATACAGACGTTACTTCAAGAGAAGATGATTACGTCCTACGCGTCATACATTTAGTCATGCATATTAACCAATGACTTAAATTCTGGCAAGTCACTGGTTTTCCAGGCTAGCTCAGGCAACCCATTCCATGCTCTAATAGCACTAGGGAAGAAGGAGCATTTGTACAATATCTTCTTTCTGTTCGACGTTAGCGTCCCAATGAACCCTCTAAATTTAAATAATTTAAATGCTTCGAATAAAGTGGGTAGGGCACAACTAAATTCTTATCGTGAGTTCATAATGATATCGATTTTATACAAGAAGAATATCTAATAATAATTATAATGAAAATCTTTATTATCTATAATGAAATTTGTCTTGAAAATTACTCCATTACACCGAACATAAACATTATAATTATAGAAAAACAAAATATACATTCACACCAGATTCATTCAAACTTTACATCTGAACTGTATATATCGGATGGTTGAGTTGTATATAATGATTGGATTGCCACGGGATCATAATGGTCATAACAGAACTAGTACTCCATTGACTTCTATTATTCTCGAAAGACAAATGGATAAACCCAGATGGTTTTGGTTTCTTCACCTTGATCAGGGGCAGTAACTGCTGTAATTCGAGAGCGACAACCTTCGGCACAGTTCATGCATAAGAATGCGTCTGTTTTATGGCTATCGCTATCAGATAGGACGGCTTTCTTTCTCTGAAGACACCTCAATTCTTTGGCCTTACGCCTTAACTTCTACTAGACACTAATCTTGTATAACAGTAACAAAGACTAAAAATGCAAAATATCTAGGTGTTATAATAAATGAAAAACTGTTATGGAATGTAAAATGTTTTACATGTTTCGGATGTTCCTTCAGAGTTGAAGATAGTTTACTTCCTGGTCCAAACCTCCCACAGGATGACGGGGAATGGGAGCGGGCAGGGTTTGAACCCGGGCCCATCGATAAACCCAAACGATAGTCCAGCGCGCAAACCGCACGACCAGGCAGCTATATGGAATCCCCATATTGATGAAACCATCAAAAATTAAACAAAGCATTATAATTTATTAAAAGAAATTTCTATAAATAAAAAAAAAAAGTTATTTAACATTAGTTAGGCCAATAATAGAATATGCATACTCTGTTTTGAACCCCTCAACTCAAGAAAACATTAAGAAACTGGATCAGATACAAAATAGCAGTGAGATTCATATCAAACGAATATTCACATTTGACTAGAGTAACACCTTTAATAAAATCACTAAATTTAGAAAGCCTTCAGGATAGAAGACTTAAAAGTAAAGTAGCAATTATACATAAAACACTGAACCATAATCTTCAAATACAAAAACAAAATTTAATAAAATACTCAGAAAGACACAAAGATAAAGGCATATACCCCATTCCATATGCTAGGACACATTTGTACAAGTACTCCCTCTTCCCTAGTGTTATTAGAGCATGGAAAGGGTTGCCTGAGCTAGCCAGGAAAACCAGTGACTTGGCAGAATTTAAGTCATTGGTTAATATGCATGACTGAATGCATGACGCGTAGGACGTAATCATCTTCTTTTTTTGAAGTAACGTCTGTATTATATAAGATAACATAAGATAACAACATTTATGAATGGCAAACAGGTTAGTTTTAAAAAAAATCGTGTGTATAGATATTCATTTCAGATGTGTTTATTGCAGCTGATAGGTTTTGTGTATTGCTACATAATGTCTTTCAGTCCTACCATTTGGTTCTGAAACATGGAGAACAACTGAAGCAACAACAACAAAAAAAAGTACAGACCTTCAACAACAGATGTCTGATAAATGCATGACTAAATGCATGACTAAATGATTGACTAAATGCATGACGCGTAGGACGTAATCATCTTCTTTTCTGAAGTAACGTCTGTATCATATAAGATAAGATAAGATAACTATCTTAAAAATACACAGGCACGACAAAGTAGAAAACACCAATGAGATGAGTGGGCAGATAAATATAGAGTGGAGTAGTCACACTCTTAAAAAAAGATACCTACAAGAGAGCTACGCAGGCCTTAGAGTGGAACCCCAAGGGCACAAGACAACATGGCGACGCAGTGTACTAGATGAAGCCGAGAGGACCGGAAAGAGCTGGGAAACCATTAAAAATCTAGCAAGAGACCGTGGAGAGTGGCGTGTTTTTACTGAGGTCGCAATTTCCATCTAGATCTCGCCTAGATCATTCATGTATCGACATTTGCTACACAGATCCCTGTCTCGTTTTTCATAGAATCCTTGAGAACCATGACGTCACGGCATGTCGCCCGATGACGCACTTTCCAATGACCTTCAACTTGGTTTTTAATTTATCGTTCACTTTGTCGTCCCCTGTCACATTTATGTTAATTATGTTTTATTTTGTTTTTGTTTTTTTTAACCTTGAACTTGAGGGGGGGGGGGGGGTCAAAATCGGCCCGGGCATTACCATACCATTCGGTCCACAATTTGATTGCATATGATATGAAAAAATAATTATTTCGGATTATGTGGCTTAAATACACAGTTAAGTATGTCAAGATCTTTTTGAATGACAAGGCGAGACCAATCAAGTTTACGGGACTTACTAACATTTAATGTGGCCCATTCGGCAGCCCCGCCGGCCATTTAGGCACCGGCCTACCGGGCATTTGCCGAGTTGCCCATATAGCCATTCCGCCCCAGTTTTCTATAAAGGTCTAGCCTTTTTTTTTTTTTTTTTTTGATGTGTGACGTAATTCGAGTGTAGCCAAAGTGTCCTACATTCTGTGACCGACCTTGATCTATATCTACAAAAGTGTGACACATATAATGCCTATGGAGCGCACTTGGGGGGGGGGGGGGGCTATAGCGCACTTTAAAAGGGGGGGCCTATGGATCGCACTTTGGGGGAGGGGGGAGGGGAAGTTCTGATTTCTCAGTCTCCACAAGAATCTAAATTGATGGCCCGCAATGACCGTTGTGTCTTCTCCGCCTCACCGTATCTGTGTGAATGGAAAACGCCATGTTTTTCTTAATCATCACAGCATCACTGCATCACTCAAAGTCCGCAAGAACGTAACCCTTCAATTAGACTCGCCTGCTATCCACCCTCGCCTAGGTTCGTGCTGAAAATGTAACTAAGTTACTGTCCTACATTTCATGTAACTATGAATTTTTTTCACAAGAAAAATTCTTTGTAACGTATGTTTATTACAAGTCAGTATGTCTGAGAGCTCTTTTGCATCGCATTATTCAACAAACTAAAATAGTTTATAGAGTTTAAAAAAGGGGCGTTAACTCACGTTGGTCGTCTGCAGACATGCGATGCACGTTCAGGGCACCGGCTAGAGAAAAGCACAGCACTAGCAGGAACTTCGAGAGTCCCATAGTTCGGCTGCTGACTTTTTCAATCTCCAAAAGCGATGTTATTAATTCTAGATCTAGATCTATCCCCCGAGAAGTTCGGTATGAATTAGGAAGTGTTGAAATGTAAACATACAGTGCAAATGAGTCACATGACCGAAGGTGGTTGATAAAGTTTGTGATAGTGAGATGAGATAATCGAACACATTTAATTATGTAGGCTAACTCCAATTAAATAGTCACTGGATCATAGTTTAGTACAGGGGATCTCAACCTGTGGCTCGCGACCCCCTTGGGGGTCGATTGACGATTTGCCAGGGGTCGCCTAAGACCATCGAAAATATGGATTGTTTTGTCTACTCTTCTATTGTTGTATGTGTGTGTGTGGGGGGGGGTCGCGGCAGATTGAGGGATTGTAAAAAGGCGTCGCCGAGCATAAAAGGTTGAGAACCGCTGGTTAGTATATCCATAGAAAATAATAGAAATCATATAATCAATTTGGATGTTCGCTTTGTAAAACTCTTATCGATCTAATATGTGTGTGTGTGTGTGTGTCTCAGTACTTTGTTTTAGTGGTAGCGTGTATAATGCAATGTTCGTCCATCGTGGTTCGATGATGACCACTTTGTCATCCAGGGGGCTGAGGAGCTATGCACTGGAGTTTTGTGCTTCCTTATGTGGCTTGTGAGACCTATGTGAGCCCGGAATGTTCGGCTGCACACTGTGCAGGTCATTCCAGCTGGAGCTAGAGTCATTGGCCTTCCTTTTCTCTGGCGTTTTTCTTCTGCCAGCGATGTTCTCTTTTCCTCAGCAACCTGTGCGCCAGTTTTCACAGCGCGAAGCCATGATGCTCTGTCATGTGCCTCTGTCTCCCAGGTGGCTGGGTCTATGCTGAACGCTTTCAGAGAAGCTTTGAGGGTGTCCCTGAAGCATTTTCTTTGTCCGCCTTGCGAGCGCTTTCCTTCCCTTAGTTGGCCATTCAAGAGTCGTTTAGGGATGCGGCGGTCTTCCATTCTGCCGACGTGTCCTGCCCATGCACTGTATATGATCCATAAGTGCATGATAAACGACAGAGTAAGACTGTGTGACCATAAAGTGGGCTTTCACTTTTCAAAAATATAATTTTTTAAACAAAATATGCATGTCAAATGAAAGACACTAAAAAAAAAAAGATTTTAAAAAGCTTTAAAAAAAATATAGACAATACCTTCTTTATACAACATATAGGGCGAGTATTTTGATCATACTAACTCAGCGGTTCTCAACCTTTTAGGCTCGGCGACCCCTTTTTACACCCCGCACATATATACAGCAACAGAAGAATAGACAATAACAATCCATTTTTCGATGGTCTTCCGCGACCCCTGGCAAATCGTCAATCGACCCCCAAGGGGGTCGCGACCCACAGGTTGAGAACCCCTGTACTAACTAATGAATGTTAGAAAAAACATATAAACTTGCACTTGATTCCTTCATAGTCAAACAAAGCGATTATTTTTGTGCCTTTGACATGTCTTGTCTTATCATATGCAGACGTTACTTCCAAAAAGATGATTACATCCTATTACGCGTGTATCTAGGTCAATCTAGGATGGCTGCCTGGTCGTGCGGTTTGCGCGCTGGACTGTCGTTCGGATTTATCGATTTATCTCGGGTTTAAACCCTGCCCGCTCCCATCCCCCGTCGTCCTGCGGGAGGTTTGGACTAGGCAGTAAACCATCTTCAACTCTGAAGGAACATCCGAAACATGTCAAACATTTTACTAACAAACATCTAGCGTGTTTACCAATGGGTACGTGTGTTTAAGCGCAATGTATTGGCTAGTTTTAATACTGTAGTGTAAGGTCTGTAACAGATCCTTCATAAAACGTGAGGGCCATACACAACGATCCCTTTAATATAGAGTACCGCTTATGTAAAATCATGTAGGTCCTTAGTGACATTAACCCTTAAAACGAGTGTGGCAGCTTAGCCTCTAAACATCAGAATTGTAATTCCATTTTGTATACACTCAGTGTAAAACAGCTCAGCACTTAAAGGGTTAAAAGCGGCCCATAGAGGCGCCGGCCCACAGGGCATTTTCCCGAACGTCCATATGACCAGCCCGTCCCTGATTGTAAGCAGTCCTCTTTGCCACGCGAGTGGTAGCTGCATGTCTGCGTTGATGAAATGCTAGTTTTGAAAGTGTAGAAACAGAGTGAACCTAATTCTATCGTATTTTTGTTTTTTTTGTTTAGCATAACTAGCAGACATTTTAAATTTGTAAAGAAAGTTTCTCTTTTATAAGAAACATTACATTTAAAAACATTATTACACAGAACTCAAAACAATCCAAGCGGCATCATCGGTTCGAGCTGAAAAAAAAAAGGTTTGCTAAGTGACGGCAAGAACTTGGAAAAACTTAACGATAATTTGCGTCGAGAGAGAATTAGGCCGTCATCAGATTTATAGGCATATGCTTACCTTTACCCTTACCTATCACTTAGTCCAGTGATGCCCAAACGTACGGCCCGCGGGCCAGAAGCGGCCCGCGACGTAGTTGCATCCGGCCAGCCGAAAAGTCGGCACAAAAAGTAATAAATTCTTCCCCTTCAAAAAAAGTTGAAAATATATCTTTACCTTTGTTAGGGCCCTCACTTGTTTCTCTGATGGATTGGTACCATGACCTTTAACGAGTATGAGTTTGTGACATGGAACTCTGAATGTAGAATCTACCCGGAAAAGTGAATGGATCTTTTTTGTGGAACATGATAATAAGCCAACATAGTTTGTTTTGTAAAGAAAGTCAGGATGTTTAAAAACACAATTTTTACAGTGGCATTATAAAACAAATAGGAATGCCTTATTGGTTTGAGCCATGTATAAAAGATTGGTTAAAGTACGTCTAGAGATTGGACCAAAAAGAGACAAGAAAATAGTTGGTGGTAAAAGTAGCTACAATGCTGCTCTCATTTTAAGTAGAAATGAAGCAAAATTTTTTAGACGCGTAAAAAATGATAAACTTTAACTCATTAATTAATTAAACATTAATTAATGTAAGAACTAGATCCAATAGTTTCAAATGGTTTCAGGTGAATTTTGATTTCATATTTTACCATTATGTTGATGTGGCCCGCAACACGCGTGTCGAAAGTTAAAATGGCCCGCAGGTCGAATTAGGCTGAGCATCACTGACTTAGTCTATTGGACCGCCTTTTTCCATTCCTCTCTGTCTTTCGCCTTAGTTAGAACCTCTATCAATGGCAGGCCCGTCCATTCTTTTGTATGCTGTCCTCCCTTCGCTTTCTCTGTCTGCCTCTTCTTCTTTTTCCTGGTACTGTTCCCTGAAGGAAGGTCTTTGCGAGCCCCGTTCCTATTTTCCCCGAGCCTATGTTCCTCTAGCTAAAAAAAAAAAGTTGGCCATCAAAAATATAGGGGATCTTTGTCGCTTGCACTTGAAATGGGATATAAAAATCATATAACATTTTAAATGTGTGAATATATCCATCATAAATTCTGTCATAGAACTGAGAAACAATGACATCGATAGTGCCAGGGCTAGATTTCATTGTAGGTAACACAAGCTATCCCTTAGCCGCCCCCCCCCAAAAAAAAATGCCTATGACATATATCATCTGGCCTTATAAAGGGGGTCCCAAAAGGGCCCCATATCTGATATAGCTTAGGCCCTTTTCAAGTCTAAATACTGAATAGTGCGTTAAAAATGCAATATTGGTCACACACACAGCAAAAGAAGAATAGACAAAAAACAAACCATATTTTGGATGGTCTTAGGCGACCCCTGGCAAATCGTCAATCGACCCCCCAAGGGGGTCGCGACCCACAGGTTGAGAACCCCTGATTTAAGAGATTAGGCCGATATCCCTATACATATTTACGTATACTAGAGTATCATTTACAGAGAAAACAAAAGACGCTATAGAAATTTAGTCTAGATCTGTAAATGATTTTTTT